>NC_046362.1:10848953-11136453 GCF_011125445.2 Fundulus heteroclitus
TGGACGGCGCCGAGGAGACCATGCAACGGGATGAGACGTTTGGGTGTTCCCTGTAAACACCAAGAGGATAAAAAAAAATGACACCCAAACACCGACACACACATGCAAAAAACAAAAAATAAAAAAGAACACTTTCCACAAGGGGAGACAGAACGGACACAGAGTCATTATACACAAAGCACAGAGTTCATTAGCACGCAAGGAAAAGCCTGGCCATGCAGCGGGACGCATAACCAGCATCCATCGTGCAAGACGTATAAGAGGGCCAAAGTTGTCAGAAACAAAGAAGAAGAAACCCAGCATGCTAATTAATTCAAATTCTGTCTTGTTTATTTATTTGGGAACGTAAAAAATAGGCACATGTCAAATAGCGTCTTCACCTACGCGTCTTTTAGCTCAAACATATAGGTGGGTGAGGGACAGAGAAAACAGGGACGTCCTCAGAAAAGAACATGCTTGCAGTGAGTTCTCCACATATAATTTTAGATTCAATGTAGAAAACCCTTAGATACACTCAAATCGATCAACATTTGGTGCCACAGGTTAAAGAAACAAACAGAGAGAGAGAGAGAAACAAGTGTTAAGCTGCAGTAAGCTCACCACTGATCCCTCAGCCTTTGTCACTTATCAGAGAGATATCGGCGATGCAAGGGCATCAACATGAGTCTTATTAGCTAAAAGTGAAACTGAACGTAAGGAATCAAACATGGACAGATAAGGGAGCTTCTGGTACAATGTACCAACCTAAAATGAAAAGCAAATACTTTGACCTTGGTACTTTCTTTGAATAAATAACAATGTGATGTGACAGAAAGTTGCAAAGGCCTCAGTCGCTTATTTCATCAGTTAAGGCCATTCTTTTCTGCACTGACGATACACAGTGTGAGTCTTCATGAGTTCATGAAAAGAGACAGCCATTTAAAATGTTTGTACAGCTGCGATCAAACGGTCACATCCATGTTTCTGAGCACACCAGTGACTGTGAAAAAACCAGGTTCTTGACGCTGGCAAGTTTACATTGTGCCACTGTAGAAAAGCTCTCCTATATGACCATAAAACTTTCCTGCAGTAGTTATTCAGATTGCACATGCAGACAGTTGCAGATTTCAGTCAAGGCTCGAAGGTGTCACTTTTGGTGCAGGTGTTTGTTCCTCGGTCGACGTCCTCTAAGTTTGTGGGGACGTCTCTAACCAGAGGTCAACAGGCCTTGGCTTTGAAGGACACCCTACAACCTTCAGCACACTGCATCTAAAGATTAAGGCAAATGTATCTATGTATTTGAGCTCATATGGGTCATTCTAAACCTGTGTAAAATAGAACGTCACAATAATGTTAAACTTGTGAACCTGATTCTTGTTATGGAAATAACAGAACATAGATTTGTGTTGCACAATCACTCCAATCATGCAAAAATGACAGTTAAAGTAAATAAATGAATGCCCCATGTAAATATGAAACTCCTGCCCTTTATGAGCAGCGTAAACCTCTGACCACAGCTGTAAATGAGATGTTTTAAACTACTTCTCTTTTAGCCCAGTTTTTCCAGATAAAAGGGAAAGACTCATATTTCTGAAGTTGAAAGAAATTATTTTGCTGAAAATTGCTGCTGGCTTTACCTGATCAAAGTGACCTTTTCTGTCACACAAAAAGCAAAACAATAGAACAAAGGCTTCCTTCCAATAATTTTTTTTTTCATTTTAGCCTAAAAGTACAAATAAAAGAGGACACGAGCTTCAATAACAAAGCAATTACGATTAAACCTTGTTAGAAAAGTCTTCCAGCAGACAAAGCTGTATTTAACAAACATTTCTGACTCAATTCTGCTGTTTTCTGATTTGTGCATCACGTAAAAGTTTAGGTGTCAAAAGCAGATCATGACTAAGTGGCCCCCGTCACCGCGCATGATTGATGACCTTTATAAACGCGTTCCTAATGTGTTTGTTTCAGTCAATAGTTTCAATAACGCATGATGTTCGTTTCATAAATTATTATCTAATTAGTTTGTGCTTCGGGCCGTAGCCTCCCAGTAATTTACGATTCCCATCTAAATTGATCACTGTTTCTATGGTGACACCCTTAACGCCTGTCGGTTGCTGTGGGTGCTGTCTCGTTGTTTAAACGCTGCTTGTGGCCAGGGTTTTTATTTATTTATCTTGTCTGCTTCAGATAAAAACTGCTGCAGGTTCCAAAACATTAGCAGAACATTTCCGGACGTATCTATCATAAATAACCACCGTTAAGTGTGAAATGTGAAAAGTCAATGTATTTTATATTAAATGGGGAATGTTTTTGATGTCTCTTTCAAGAGTATCCGGTGAACAATTTAGAAACGTGAGCCTTTGATCATCCTAAACAACCTCCCAAACGCTCATGGTTTTTTTGCACTTGTCTGCCTTTGATGGCTTACCTTCTTCCAACTTGACGGCATGTTCCAGTGAAAAGGCTGGGCCCGCTCCAGCGCTTGTTCTCGCATTCAAATAAAACCTGTAGCGTGGGCTGTACTTGAGGTTTTTCAAAGTGACCGAGGTCTCATTGGCAGCCAGGGCCAGCTCCTCTTCCGGGCCCAGTTCATTGGAGTTATTGACTACAGGGGTGAGGGACGGATGACAACAACGATGGGATGGAGAAGGAAGTTGGGGAGGAGGAAAGTTTTGCAGCAGTGGGAGGATGAGGGGTATCAGATGGGAGTGTCAATAATGACAGGGGTAAAAATGGAAAGATTTTGGATAACAGAGGAGTAGGGTTCAGAAACAGAAGTTGGGAGTGACCAGAGTTGATTTGTTAATTTGTGTTGTTGTAATTGTAAGAACATTTAAAATGCAGTTAAGCTGTGCTATAAACTTCGCCTATGTGACTGATTAGGTCATGAAAAAGAATGACTTACAAGACTACACCCTAGATGACAGAAGATGACGATCACATGACATAGATCAACAATCTCCCTTGCTGTCTTGCGAGAAGGAAAAACTCTCACCTGGCTGATATTTGAGGTCGTAGCCGGTGATGTGACCGTTATGTTCGTGAGGCGGACTCCATGCGAGGGTCAAAGAATCTAAGCTTGGGTCTGTAACCGAAAGTGAGACAGGGGGCCCAGGCTCTGCAGAAAACCACAAACAATTAGTGTGTAGACCCGTATATGAAAGGAAAGCTGAAAGCATATTTCACAATCTTAGCTGACTGCAATTTCCTAATTTGCCATTAGATGGCACCAAACACTTCTCTCAGTGCCTTTAAATTTGGGAGGTAAAACATATGCATAGTCATATATTGGAGCTTTTTTTTCATAGAAACAACAAACTAATAAAAATCTACATGTGGGATTAATTTGCTTACCTCCCTCAGGTGTCTTAAACTGCTGCGTTGTACTTCGGGGGCCGTCGCCCTTCTTGTTAAAGACCCTAACATTAAACGAGTAGTGGCTGAAAGGATGCAGACCAGGCAGCATGCCGTGGCTGTGGTTCCCGCTAAACGTAAGGATGCGCTTCTCCATGTGATCAGGGTTGTGCTTATGAAGGTTGTGCCTTCTCCAGTAGTAAACCTGCAACAGATAGGGTCATATGCACCAGCTTAATGTCAGCAAACATGTTAATAAACAAACATAGGAGAAAGCTTTGCTCAAAAAGTTGTTTTCCAAAAGCCGTAGCTTTCAATGGCTAGACAAAATAATAGAAATGTGATGCCAAAAATACTCCGTCTAAGACTCACGCCCCCTAGCGTGCACAGTTGCAATAAAGACAAGTTCATTGTGAAATAGAAAAGGTCTGAGAAGCTACTTAAAAGAAAACTGCATCTTCTTATACAACAAAATCCTTTACCTTGTATCCTTGGACATGTCCTCGTATTAAATGAAGAGGCACAGGATCCCAGTGTAACTCTGCCAGGGTGCTGTTTACCACTGTAGCCCGAACATTTGTTGGAGCTGATACTGGCACTGTAGAGTAAAAAAAAAAAAGAACGCATGTGTAACATTAAAGCAGGCTAATACAAAAAGGCCAGAGTAAAATGTTCCAGGTTATGCAACCAAACCCATTGCCCCAAGCATTGTAACATGGTCATTTTGAAAGGGTTTAAAGGTCTTAAAAGGTTGAGTGGGACTCACAATCTTCTCCCGAGTAGCCGAGGGCAACAGCAGGCTCTGGTCCGTCTCCGTGGTCGTTTACCGCCTGAACCTTTATCTCATATGGACTAAATGTGGGTGTTCCAGAGACAGTAAACCTGGAGTTATTGGCCACCGTCACTGTGGTCCAGTCGCTGCCCGGTCTCTTCGGCCTCCAACTCACTTTATAATGAAGCCCCGGGCCGTTAGACTGAAGGCCCGACAGAGGCTGCAGAAACAGACATTTTTGACAAAATATCATTCTTTAGACACCACACTTCTTTTGGAGATGTATCGCACCACAACATTTATAAAATTAGTAAATAAGTGTGAATAGATCAACGGCAGAATAGTTAACATTATAATGATTACCTGCCAGGTGATTACAAGGTTGTTATGTTCAGTTCCAGAGCCACGCACATCTTTTGGGTTCTGGTCAGGAGCTGAAAACAGAATACGATAGAAAAATCAACAACTTTCAGAAGAATAGGCTGCTGTGTGTTGTGGCCCCTGTCAAGTTTCTCACAAATGTCTGATCAGAATTTTATTTTCTACAATATTACTAGAATGGACAAGTTTTGGGGGCTTTTGGCAACACTAGATAACACAACTTGTGTTTATTTGGAGCACAAAGGCGTACTTTGGGGAATTTTGTTGCCACGTCCTGGAACTTCTTGGTTGCTTTCCCAGAAATCTGTTAGGTAATTTCATGGAACCGTTATAGGAGGTTGCCAGAAAGTAACCTCCAAGTTGTGAGAAAGTATTTAGTAGGTTACATGAAAGTAATCTCCAAGTTCCAGGAAATTGCATTGTAGGTCTCAGGAAAGTACGTCTAGGCTTATTGGAAAGTAACAAGCATATTCTGTGAAAGTTTCAGGAAGTAACCTCTATGTTCCAGGAAAGCACCTGACAAGTTTCAGGAAAGTGAACTGTAAGAGTGACAAAATTTCAGGGAGAGTACCTGCTAAAACTCAGAAAGTCTTCACAACCACTACTGAGCATTTTTCTCATGGATAAACTTTACGTACACAAGCACACTCTCACAAACACCTACAGGTGCTTGGATCCAGGTACTTACAGATTCACTTCTATACAGAAAACGTCTATAATTAATTTCAGCTGTCAGTTTATACATGTCGTAATAAATAATACTGTATATTCTTCAGTGACGGTATCAAGGCGTTACTTGATTGTATCTGTAATACTTCATCGGCTGGTTGTGCTGCTCTTTCTACATCTCTCTTTGCAGATGAAGAAGCAGACTGAGGATGTTGTATCGTTCGCTCCTTTTTCTCTCCACTTTTCTCTTTTTTTCTCTTCTACCTTCTTGTTTCAGTGTTCATTTAACATGAAATATTCCCTGAAAGTAAAATCTGTTGGGCTCTTTTTGGCACTAAGGCAACAATTCTTATTGCTACGTTGCACAAAAAACAAATGAGAAAAAAAGAACTGAAAGTTATCATAACATTCCTACAAAGTACCTAGTAAGTTCTGAAATTAAATTTAGGGAATGTCACATTGAAGTTGAGGGGAAGAAAACCTTTACGTCCAGAGAAACTTATTCCCAAGTTCTGGGAAAGTGCCGGTAGTCTTATGTTGCGAAACCATTTATTTATGTGTTGGTGTAAAACCGAATAACATGAAACATCTGAAGGAGACCAGGAGTCTGTACCTGCAGGATCAGTTTTATACATCCGGGAGGGGCTGCTGGGCTCGCTCAGGCCCACAGCGTTACGGGCCAATACTCTGAAGGTGTAGTAGACGTGTGGCGAAAGTTTGAGATGAGCGGTCGTCTTGGTCCCAGGAACCCGTGCAAGGTCGTGCCAATGCCCTCGGCGGTGCAGCGAGTCCTCATACTGGATTACAAATTCTGTGTTTCAGAAAGACAATTATTTGACACTTCTTAACACTGCCTGGCCACGTATTTGCATAATGGGATTAATGCACTAATGCCACTTGAACTAAAAAAGCCACAGAGCTCACCCTGAGCCTGCAATTAAATGGTGGCTTTTGGAACAATTTTCACTGAAAATGAGTGTTTGCAACACGCTGAGCATGTTAACATAAAGTGAACAAGGTCGGAGAACTTTTACGTGAATACAGTTTTTTTTTATCATTGACTTGAATGAATAAAGATTACTTGATAGCCATTTGGTAAAGCCTGAATACTTTTTCTCAGCTTAGTTGACAAAATCTGTTTCACAGTTTAAAAGAATCAGCAAAACAAGTTTTATGAATAAGTTAAAAGCTCTTTTCTTTCTTTTCCGGAATAAGAGAAAAATAAACTGGTAGAACAGAGATTTTTTTATTTTTTTTTAAATGCAGCCAGTAGGAAATTCAACATCAAGTAGCAGGTTTTTTTCCCTTCTAGACCAGATATTGAGGACTGGTCGTATTAATAAACAAGGCGCTCAAAAAGACTGCTCAGAGATTTATTAAAGTTTATTTTCAATGAACAAGTGAAACAAAAAAAGACAAAGACACACACATACCCTCAATGGGGCTGTTATGTTCTTCCCCAGGGATCCAAGTGAGCTGAACGCTTCTTTTTTTCTGGTCTGTCAGCTCCAGGTCTGTGGGGGGGTCGGGTCGCCCTGGGAGAAAAGCAGCAAAAGAATGAGACACATATTATGGTATTTTGTGTATGTGACAGTGAAACCACAACCAGGTGATTGGAGCACAATGCTTTACCCGCTGCATGTTTATTTATTTGCATGTTTCTTTTAATTTCTCTTGTGCAGTCCACTGCCGACGACAACACATGCAGATGCCGCACCATGCTATGAACCGACTGACGTTCAAGGCCTCGCTTTGTCTCGAGCTCGACCAGACAAAACGAGCCGATGCTCACGTAATGGAGTTGCAATGATAAGAAATGCATGCTTCAAATGAATGAGCAATGATGAAATATCACAAGAAGCGCTCAGGGGCTATATCTGCTCCGAAATTAGCTTTGATATAAAAACAAGAGGAAGTTGCTCCTCCTTGCCCAAATGTTTACGCCGGCAGACAAATGGCCTCAATGCGATTCATTCTACAGAAATGGAAGATCAAAAAACACAAGAAAAAAAATGATGAGAGCAAATCAAACTGGTTGATCAGATTGAGAGGGGGGGTGACAGCACTCTGCGACTGTTTGAGCCGAATGGCCGCTTCTGGGCCGTAGCATGTTGCATAACACTGGCAAACAAAAACAAAAAACTAAAATTCATGCTAGCTGAGCACAACTGGGCGCTCGTGTGTGCTGCAGATTTACCGTGGAGGTCAGCTGGAGCTGGCGTGGGCTCTGTGAAGTTGGAGGGCAGCATTGAAATAAGAAGTTTGATGGTCAAATCAGCCATCATAAGTAAACAGGAGTGATAATTAGGCTGGCTGAGAGGAGGTCATCAAATATTAAACCACTGTGCATGCTCACTTATTGAATTTGGCCTGACGCTCTTAGCCATAAAGAGCTGACTGGCCTATCAGATTATTGCACGTACCTATTTCTCTTCCATTTTAATAGCGTTCATGTTGTAAGTTTGTATAAATTACGCTCAGAGTGGCATACCGACAACAGTTAGCTCAGCAGTGGCCAAATCATGGTCCAGAGTGGTGTTGACGATGCACTTGTAGGTCCCAGCATCTCTCTCTGACACATCAGTGATGGACAGGCTGTCGAATTCTACAATGAATCTGCAAAAAAATCCCCCAAAAAATTTAAATAGTCAATTTAGGTATGTGGAACCTCAGATATTTGACCAGTTTTAAGAACTAAACAAAAGGTGTTTCAATGATGTGTCCAGACATAAAAAGGAATCTCCGACCGCTCATCATCAGGCAGCTCCTCGTCGTCTTTGAGCCAAATCACGGAAGGAAGGAGATCCTTGTCGTGTTTCACTCTGCACTCGAACAGCACGGATCGGCCTCTTTGGACCACCTTGTCATCCGGTTGCTTTATGATACGGGTAGGCTCTGATGGAACAGAAAAAAAACATGGGGTAGTAAATATTCTGAACCTCATTAGTTTCACACACCAAGGTAGAAAAATACTTTAGTCGATAAAAAGTTTAAAAAAGGAGAGAAATTTTTAAGAAAAGCGCGAACAAATATTAAAAAAGATAAGATAAGAAATCCCTTTGCTGTCCCACAATGGGGAAATTGAAGCAGGTAAGGCGTGTGCAAGTGTACCTTAGCATCTGAGAGACCATGTAAACCATTCTCTGCATTTGTGCATTATTCGGTCTCTCCGTTATGGTTAAAGGTCAAGCCTCTGCATTTGTGCATTGTTCGGTCTAGTCTGTGATTCAAATCAATTCAGTTTAGTTTATTTTTACAGCCCCACATCACAACAAATGTCATCTGAAGGAATTTCACAAGACTAACCGGTCCAAGTCATATCAAGAAATGTTTAGGCAGGTCAATCCAATGCGACCCAAGCCTTTAGCCAACATAAATGATAAACGTATCCTCATGATTTTAAACATCTTTAGAGGAATGAACACGCTCACCTTTTGTTTCCAGGTAGACGTGGTTCTCGTAGATGCCGAGCATGTTGGTGGCAACGCAGGTGTATTTGCCTTTGTGCTGCGGCTGAGCTACTTGGATTTCCAGAGTACCGTTGTCATGCAGGATGTACGGGTCTCCATCCAGGGTGCTGGCTCTGCTGTCTTTGAACCTAAGGCATGGACAGTCGGCCGCTCCGAGTTCTGGTCAAGGCAGGATTTACGACAAAGATCTGTTCCATTTTTTTTTTTTTTTAAATCAACTCACCACGTAATTTTGGGAATGGGGGACCCAAACGAGGAGCAGTCCATCAGGGCCGGGCGGTTTTCGATGACCTGGTAGAGTTTGTTGGCTGGAGTCAGCACTCTGGGCGGCTCGGCTGCAGTGAGTCAGCAGAAGATTTTGACGGATTATTACTCTCCACAAAATGCCAGAGATGGAAAAAAAAACGGAATAAAAAAATCAAGAACGGAAGTCGAGCTATAAACTTACAAAGGACGTTGACGAAAGCGTTGGACAGGAGGTAGCCGTACGGGTTGGAGATGTTGCACTGGTACACGGCGCTGGAGTCGGCCTGAACATCAGTGAAGATGATTGTGTCGTCTTCCACTTTTCTGCTGATGTCTTTAGGTGAATCTGTTAAAGCATAAGGTAGTCTTAAAGAACTGCTGATGCGAGTGATAAGGTGGTCTATGGAGAGGCATACAGTATGTGGAGGCTAATCAGTTGACTGGCCTCTGAATGTCCTCCTTCATCCCGATGACTCCCCGACAACTATCGACTTCAAAATACTGCTCCTCTTGTTCAAGGCTATTGACCGCCGTACTCCCTCATCCAGCTTCACCATGAGCCTTTATGAGTACAGAGCCTTCAGCCACTCGGCCCCCTGACTCTGGACCTCCCTCCCACCTGACGTACGATCCACTGACTTTCTGGGCGTTGGTAAATCCCGCCTCAGGACCCATCTTTATAAACTGGCCTTCTCTTTGTGACAAAAGTCCTGCCACTATGTTAACTTTCTTTCAAATCTTTTATTTATTTGAAGTCTCATGTTTTAGCGTACATGTTAATTAAATGTTCCCGCTCTCAGTTCTATCATTTAGGCCATGTCTTTGCTTTTGTACGGTGACCTCGAGTATGCTGAAAGGCGCCTGAAAATAAAATGCACTGCTCTTTTTTGTTTGTTTTATGAATTTTTTTATAAAGGAATGCATGTGAAACAGTTTTGTACCATTCCTAATAGCCAGTGGGGAAAAAAAATAATGGTTTCATTTTCTTTTCTTTCTTTCTTGCTCCTTTTGTAAGTAATTTGCTTTTCAGCTGTTAAGTGTTTTCTTATCGATTTTAAGAGTTTAAAAAAGATTCCTCTGCAACAACCCTGTTCCTGTCAGTATCATAACAGATTAAAAAGGCATTTTACACATCTTTTTTTTTACTTGCATCTTTAACAGTCTGTTAGTTTAGGATAATGTTTGAGATTTGATTTTAATTCTGTAAACCACTTTGTATTGCAAAACACTGTATGAAACGTGCTAAACAAATGATGTTGAATAAGGTATTGATTAAAATCTTCATAGGATGTGGTTAGGTTAGTTTTGAGAATCAGAATGACTTTTCATTTTGGTGTTTTAAACCTTGAATCATTTACAATATGTAACATAGGGATAAGACTAGTCACCACCTTGGCAGTTCCACTTTCCTCCGTTCCAAAGCAACATCTGGTGTTGCAAACCATTCAAATGATGTTTCTAATCCACAATACTGCAGTTGTTTAGCATGTGAAGTAAATTTTACAATGAACAAGTTGTGCTTTTTACATGTGGTCACGTCAAAGCAATATTTCCAGCCTGGCTGCAGTCTGCTAACCTGACTCCGCCAGATGGATTTGCTCTGCATATCCATCTGGAAACCTTCCGTTGAAGTAATTTTGAGAAGGGGCGAAAATACTGGTTAGCTGATTGGCCTATGTTGGTGATAGACGGGCCAAATAAACCAATCAGATCAACGAAGCATATGACGTACTAACAGCGACGACGGAAACACAACCACAAGCTCTTGCCGAAACCAGTCGGGAGAAAAGCAAAAACATCTTTTCCTCTGAGAAAAGCCTCCAGAGCAGTGTTTTGCTCTTCTTTCAGCAAAGAAATACTCTGTAATTCCGATAAAACTTGCTCGATAGCCACGCCAACGCTAGTTTCATCGGCTGAAACCGCCATGTTCTTTAGACTGAACTGTCGCGCTTCTCGTTGCGTCACACCTCAACCCGCCTCAAAGCCAACGCTGATTGGACGTTCGTTTGGTGAACGGCTCCAAATTTTCTTTAACGGAAAGTAGCCAGACTGATCTGCGAGTGAAACCTTGAAAGCTCGCGAGATCAGGATGGTCTCACGAGGCTAGCAGTTTGCTCAGAGAAATAAAAAGCAGCGGATTGACGAGGCTAGTGAGCCGGAAGTTCACGACCTTGTTTAGCGGCTCTGCAGCACATACTGTGACGTAATAGTTCAAAAATATGGAATAGAAAACAGAGGAAAAGTGAACAGCTTGAAAAATATGACCCAAACAGAAAAAGATCTCTATGCTGTACCTGGACGAACTGCATTCAAATATTCTGCATCACTAGAGACTCCAACTACACAACAAAATGTATTGAAGGGTTAAAGAAGTGAATCTTGCATGATATCTCCTCTTTAAAAATTCCTATAAAGTATGGCCGACTTTATGTCTGCTGTGATGAATATTTAATGTAAGGGTGGATATATTTCAGTTAGTGGAGGAAATTGCTCTTACTCTCGATGGGGCCGCCATTCCTTGACCACATGATGGAGGGTTTTGGTGTGCCACTGGCCCTGCAGGTCAACACTCCACTCTCTCCAGGAGCCAGAACAAGATTCTTTGGAGGCCCACTGATCCAATAAGGTGCAGCTGCAGGGCGAACATAGCGGATAATTAATTACGGAACAGACCATCCTAGTGGCATCTGTGCATAAATCAATTATGAGTAGGAGGAACGGGAAGAAAGAGAATGAGGAGGCAGGGAAAAGCAGAGCCGGCGCAGACACACCTTTGACCGTGACGCTGATGGTGTGCTGTGCAGAGCCGAGCTGGTTCCTGGCAGTGCAGCGGTAATCTCCCGCGTCCGATTCAGACACGTTCACGATCCGCAGGGTCTTATTGAAGTGAAGGAAGGACGCGCGCCTACCAGGGAGGTCTCCGCTCACTTTGGTCCAGGAAACCTCGGGGGTGGGCCTGGATTTAAGAGTTGTGATCAAGCAGGTGGGCACCGGAGGCACCGAGACATTCAACACGGACACATTCAGTGACTTACAGTCCTTCGGCAATACACTCCATCTCCAGAACGTGTCCCCTCAGCACCATCTTGGCGCTCGAGTGGCCAGATGGGATGAGGAAGGTTGGCTTCCTCTCATCCACTGGGGCCTCTGCAGTTGCACAGACACACACAGATGCGCATACCAAGTCACAAAACGAAGAACAATGACTTTCTCTTTTGCATCAGTCAGGAATAAAGAGGAAGTAAGGCAAGCCATGCCCTTCCCGTTCACTAACGCTCCACCACTCAGCACCGTTTTAAACCGTCTGCTCTGAAATGGACCCTTCTCTGCACACAAATGCTCGTGTTTTGTGATTAAATGTGGTCTTTACTGCCATACTGGGCTTAATTATGTGGGTGTTTATAACCAAAACATATCTACAAATAAAACCTCTCTTCACTAACATCTAAAATGTATTTAACCAGTGCAAAATAAAGATAAAAGAAAATCTGTTACTAAGTGTTACTGTTTCAGTTAATGACAATGATCATTTTTAGTAAAACATTTAAGGAAAGTAAAACCACCCATAATATTTATACAGGTGGTGCATTTCCTGAATTTGATTAGAATAAAAGTGTTTAAACATTCAAAGGGTTTCTCATATTTACAGGCAAGTGAGGTAAGGTGTGAATAAAAGCAATAAAATGATTAAAAGGGTTTGTGTTAAATCAAAGATGAAAGAAGGAGAAGGTTGGCAGGAGATGTGAAGAGTTTTCCTGCAGGATTAGCTGAAGAAAGATTTGGGCATTTGCAGGTTAACGAGCTTCACTAGGATCAGATATATTGTTAATCAATAAGTCAGAGCATTTTTAAACCCTGTTCTTTTTTCTTTTCTAAAGGAAAATTATCATCATATCTTGGAGCTAGGACAAAAACAAAACCCTAAACGTATGACACAAATAATACACAATCTTTGTTTTCCATATTTCTTTTTGTTAAAAGTCCCTTATTTGACATAAAAAGAAACACCTGTCAAAAAACACTACAGCCCTCTCTACTGTTTTGGTGACAGAAACAAATCTTTCTAACTGGAACATCTGGAATTAAAGTGTAATCACTAAAACACGGGGATGGAGTGGGCACTCTTACTTCCCCCAACGATCCCCAATGTAAGAAAAGTGTAGCATTAGCTTTAAGTGACTTTTTATGTCCAGACAACATGTTGCTGTGATAAAAGTACCTGTACTGCGTACCATGACTTACTGTTATCCTCAGAGTAATGCTTTAACATCAGTGTAGTGCAGTGCCTCCTGAATACGCACTAGTAAAGCACTGACTACGTGTAGAAAAGTGAGACTTTCAGCTGCTTCCATTCACCGTCAATATGTTTTACAAAAAACTACATCTCTCACTAACATAGAGTACTCTAGTGACAGAATCACTAAGCTGGTTTGGGAAATGGGAGTGTTCAGAGTAACAACGTTGTTCTGAACTGAAAGCTTCCAGAATTTGAGTTTTCTGAATTCCAGTTTTTGTCATTTTCCACCATGGGGAGTCACTGGCAGATGGGGCTTGCCACACAGACCTATTAAATCCATGGATGGGGTGCCTCTCTGTTAGGTCTACAAGCTACTCCCCTTTCAAACAATATCTAGTCTGACTTCCTCCTCCCATGCAAATGGCCATATCAATATGTATATTATATTATCAACACACATTTAAACTAACTAAATATTGTGTTATACAGTGACTGAGTACAATGTTGCAAGTTCCCTCCCACCCTACCATCCTGGCAACTTTCTTCCTCTTAAGATATTTTCCACATTTCTTGATTTCAGACATGGAAATGAATATATAACTATCATGAGCTACAAGTCCAAACACCACTGAAAACAAAATTATGGAAATGATGATATATGCCATTTAAGATGTTAAGGAAAGGTGATTGTAAAAAGGGATTCAGTTGGATAAAGCAGGAGTGACTCTTGGGGTTGAAGATGTGTGTCAGTGTGTAGGCTACAGTTTTGAGGTCTATGTTAGAAATAACCACAAGGGGGTGCTAGATCTCACCCTGGAAGAAACCAATGAGCGTCTGGGAAAAAAAAGCCCCAAGGATGAATGAGTTGAAGGGTTGGTGTTAGTAGGTAAAAGCTAGAGTCTGGAGCTCTGGGTCGGGAGGAGTTAAACACCGGAGGGTGTCAAAAACTCACCGTTTAACAATTCAGTGTCATTATAATAATCTGCCATTGTGTCATTGATTGCATCCACTGTAACACAGCAAAACAAAAGCAAACAAAAAAAATCACACATGCAACAATTTCAAATTATGATATTAATAAAAATAAACATGCTGTGGGAACTTATAATGGAGAGCAAAATGATAATCAACTGAATAAAACATGAAGAGCTTCAGATGACATAAAATCGGGGGAACACGTAGCAAATATGATGTCCACTGTAAAGGCTGAAGTGATGAGAGTGGTCGTTGTAGTTGGAGGGGAATGCGTGTAGGAAAACTTCACAGTTACAGTAAAAAGCTGCTCAGCACAGAGCTCGAAGAACAACCAGAGCTCAGACAATATGTCTTTTGAGTCAGATGACGACAAGTGATGTCTCCGAAGACGGGATCCGTGTTGGGAAGCAGGGTTTCCCTCCCACATACTGCCTTCCCAGCACATACTGTCCTGCTGAAAACGAACCGCTTCTTCTGCACGCGCACAACACACAGACACGTAAAAGTTCACTGGATCTTTAAATCTGAGCGCCACAGGGAGGGCGAGACTCACGATTGAGCACTTTGACAGTGATGGGCTGTTTCTGCTGGATGGTCTGCGTGTGTGTGAAGCGAGCGTAGCAGATGTAGTCGTTCCTGGAATCCTCTCGCCGAACGTTGGAGAAGTACAGGTCGCCATTCAGGGACTGGGACACCCTCTTGCTCTGGGGAAGCTTCTGGAAGTCTGAGAAAAGCAGACCCATTTAAATACGCTTCCACGGCAATTTCAGAAAATACAGGCCAAATCAATTCCGTATTTTAGGACCTTATTTTTTTTTCTACATAAATAATCTTTGTGATTTTTAAATATTTTATTCTATCCTTCGCCTATGACTCTACATAACTACGTCAGAACAGACTAAATGCTCTTCTGGGACACATGGCCCTGCCCTGTAACCTGTTTTAATCAACCAACCCCTTCTTGATAATTTAGGAAAGAAATGTGTTTGTTTTTTCACAAAATGCTAATTTCTATATTTTATCCAGGTGACATAATCACATAATAATGTAAAAGTTGAATTTCTCTGGTCTTCTTTTGATATTGTTTAGTTCAATCTAGCACAAGTTGATGCTACATGCAGGGGAATTTTTTTTTTAAATTATATTGTCAACTAGCAGAGTTGTCTACACTTCTTACAATTAGTATTGTTGCTACAGAGGTTAAAACAGACATGGTGACGTTTTAGTATTTTGGCATCAATATCAAAAAGAATTTGTCATTTCAAACTTGAGTTTAATTTGAAACCAAAACTAAATCCTTTTGTTACAACTCCAGAATCTATTCTATCCTATTCTGTCCCTTTATATCCGTATAATATGTAAATCTGTCGCCTTTAAATAACACATTCAGCTCTATGCAAATGTGTGAAAAACGTCTCTTCCTAGAGTCAGACCAAATTACCTGTAGAATTGTCTGAATCACAAAGCCCTGATTCCTTCAAAAAGTTGTAGAAAGAACTGAAATTAAAACTGTGATCTGAAGTCGTAACCACGTGGAAGTTCAAGTAATTTTAATTGGAACTAGAGAACAGATATTTCGGCAGTGGGAGAGTTCTTAAAATTTGCTGCTGCTTTGTTTTTGCGCATGATTTCACTTTTAACTTTTATACCAAATAAAAGATGCACTTATATTGTGTTTCTTCACACACTTGTGCATTTTACAGCCTTTTTTTGCCTGTTTTTGTTTTTTATTTTTGACATAGCCATTTAAACCTTGGATAAATAATAAAAAACACAAATAAAAACAATGTTTGAGGGAGGTTATTCTGAAAATTCTTGCAACCTAGCATGGAAGTTAATCCACAATAGTAAGAAGACTAGACATTTTAAAAGTAACCAACGTTCTTATAATAGCTTACTATTGTCCATCCAGAATATGATAGGAGGAGGAAGTCCTGCAGGGGGTCGGCACGGCAACACCAAGGAAACGCCCTCCTGGACCACGATTGGCTTGAATTTCTCCTTTGACCACAAGGGGGATTCTGGATTGATTGGAAATAGACACATTCCAGGGTAAGTATTGTCCCAGTGTGAACATAAACTGCTGGCTGATAGTGGACTGCTCCCAACATAATGACAGAAGCAATGGGGCAAGATGAGAGGATGCCTAACTGACCAAAATACTAAGAGGAAAAATACAACAGGGCATTACGATCTACGTACTAACGTGCATTTTGTTTTTCCTACATGCAAGCTTTACCTTCCATAAGCCCTCTTAGGAAGGAAAATGTAACTTAATTTACAGAGAGAAGAAAAGAAAGGGGGAAATGATGCAAAATGTTTACTGCATAACATATTTGGAATGGAAGAAGAGAAAAATGACTGGAACAAAAGAAAACAGCCGACCGCACTTACTTGACTGTCTGACGACAATATTGTTGGACACCGCAGATCCGTATTTGTTCCTCGCCGTGCACTGAAACACACCCTCGAAGTTTTCAGGCCTTGCTCTGCTGAGGTCCACCACCAGGGTCCCTGAGTGAGGCCTCATCATCACGCTGGGGTCCTGTTCGACGTCAAAATGGGTACCGTTTCTCGTCCAGGAGAAGCTGGGGGAGAAATCCAGTATAATCACTTTCTCGCTTTGCCAAGTCAAACACTTTTAATAGATTAACTGCACACAGACTGATGTTTTAAGCCTTTATTTGTGTTAATTATGATGATTTTCTACTTATGGCTAATTTTTTTTTTTAAAAACTTAAAGATTAGAAGAACATTATATCTGAACAATAAAATAACAAATTTTTAATACAGATGTAATGAAAAGTATGTTTAATACCTGCTAAAAGGTTATTTAAAAAAATATTTATTTATCTGACGATCAAGCTTCATCAGAACTCATGTCCTAATTTATCCAATAAAAACGCGAGACCAGGTGGGTTTGCAGGTACAGCAGAGGTTAACAGAGGAAGGTAGCTGCAGCTTAATGCATTCAGTCTCTTTTAACTCAACAAAACAACAGCACTGATGAATTTAATTTAGATTGAAGATTTTGTCAGCCGACATATTTAAACAGAATCAGACTTTGCTCAGAGAGCTTGTGGTGCGCTGAACATGGACGGAGCTACAGTTGCAGTGTTAAAACTTCACCCTTGTTTTCTGACAAAGCAGGGAAATACAGTATGGATGACAACGGTGAGTCCGGAGACAAATTAAGCCACAGTTTATATGAACATCATGAACACGAGAGTCTTAAATAATGAGGTATATAATAAGCCCTCCAGGACCAGGCGTGAAATACGGTGAAATAATCAGACGGCTAATCCGCAATTGCTAAGGAGAATGAAAAAGAACTGGTTGATGTTGTAAGTGTGAATTTAGTTCGGATTGTTAAGGTAGTGAACAACTTAAAACTGGTTAAGGTTCAGGTTGCACAACACTGTTTATATCTAATGAGAAGAAAATAAAACTCCCAGATGTTTTGTCTGGTTTTTGGTTTTGGTTTTTACGGCTCAAAATGATCCCCATCAGTCCCACCCCTCTGGAAACTTTCTCTGCTTTTTTAAATCTGCTACAGACCACACTATTAACCATAGCAAAATAAAGGATTATTTCCCTTTTTATGTAACCTCGGTTGCTGCTAAGTTTGTCCTTTATATCAGCATGTTTGTTTTTACTAAGGTTATGCAAAATTATAGTGCATATAAATCTACGGCAACAGTAAAGCTGTTGCTGCAATCAAACGCCTTGGCAGCAACCAGCCTTTGGCAAGGGCAGCCTGCCTAAAAGTAAACAGCGATTTCTTTGTTTTAAATTTTGAATGAAAATAAGCCGCGGAAACTGAGACGGAGTAAAATTATACCTGCTGTGAGCGCAAACGTCTCACATCTGAGAGCTAGGGGGCTGTTTACACTTCGTGAATTTTAAACCGCGTTTGGCCTCTTCCTACCTGGGATGCGGCTTCCCCTTCGCGTCACAGTGAATTATAATATTCTCTCGAGGATCCATGATGTATTCCTTCGGGGACTGGTGAGTTATTGTCGGAGGCTGCGGCACTAGAGGGAGATCAGAAAGAAAGGGGGGGTAAACATGACTTTTACTCTTTAATTTAAACCCTTTTTCTTCTCTTGTGTTGACCGCACAGCCGATCATGACCAAACACACTGAGACTGACCGTAGTGTCTAAAAGCACACAGGGCTTTGCTGACATACAAAAAAAAGTTCCCCTTAATGTGTGCAACAACAAAAGAAAAGCATGCAGAACACCAAGGAGCATTTCACTTTAGTGCAATTATCTGATGCTTGCTGAATTCCTGTCAGTGCCGGGGAGATAACTAATGGACTATGACAAAACAAATAACTGAAAGATTCATGCTGTTTGCAGTATTGCTCTAAGTAAAATGTTCCCAGCCCTGCAGAAACACACAAAACAAAAGGCGGCAGGCAAAGAAATGATTGCATGCAAAATTACACTCCAAATCACACTCAGTACCTTCTAATATAGACTAAAACATAAATATCAAGCAGCTCGATAAGAAGAAAAACAACAACAAAAACAAACAAAAAAAACAAATCCTCACAAAAACTGCAAACGCAAACCTTTTCTTTAATAAAAATACATTAATTTATGACTTACATCCTGGCAGAACTTTTGTGTTTTCCCCCAATGAATCAGCAAACAAGAAAACAATGTGACAGTAGAGAGATGCAGACATTAGTGGTGACAAAAAAAATAAAAAAGGTTGCCCAACGTTTGGAGAAGGGCAGCCTGCGATGGTCAACATTTCCAACCAGATATGGTGGAAAGAAAATCTGTTGTCACAAAAACCTTAACCTGGGGGGTTGAAAATCAGTTTGACTTCCTCTATTTGTTGAGGACATGAGGTCATAGCATTAGATTAATAATACTATAATGAAGAAAATGTGGAAAAAGGTTAAAGATCTACACTCTTCCCTTGGTGATCAATACATTCAGTATCCTGCTGAACAATTCAAACCATTGAACCTTTACACATTTTCTGTCGTGGAAGGAACAGGATATAAGGTTTCTAGATATTTTTATTACAACTGGAAATGTGCAAAGAGTGACATGTGGAGACATTCAGCTCCCCTGATGCACGCAAATAGAATCCAGTGCAGCCAATAACCTTCTTTCTTCGTTGTATTTTGTTGGGATTTTATGAAAAAGGCCAACAAATAGTATTGACTAATTTTGAATTAGAAGAACAAGAATTGACAAATGAAGGGTCTTTAAAGTGTGGGGCGATATTAGCCAGGCCTGGCAGGTTGACTTACGCCATACAGACACAGCTTACCGGCCTGGTAAGGAGCTGGTAGAGCCCGGTTTAAAAGGCAGGACTAACAGGGTCAGCGTCTTCAGGTTAAAACCAGTCGGATAACTATGGATGTGACACAAAACACTCCAAGCGGTGCGCTCTGTTTTTTCAATTTGTGGTCCGTGAAGCATATCCTGCCGCATATCCTAACTCTCCAGTAAACAATTCTTTACCGCTTTTGCCAAAAAAAAGAAATCAGAGTATCCATGGTGTACTGACATGCTCTTTCTTGATATTCCAAGGCACCAAGCAACAAATTCTCCGTATGTATCTTGACTGTTATGGTAACAGAAATCCGCTGCTGCATTATGGGTAATTCTGCCGCTGAGAGCGACGCATCATAAAGTCCCACCTCCCGCGCTGTGATTGGTCCGGTCTGTCTTAGGCTGGAGGGAAGGGAGCCTTACCAGACTGGCTTACGCTCCGTGTAATTCAGTCTGGCTGGCCAGGCTAGAGTGACGTGTGCTCACCCCTTTTTACTCTGATAGTCCCAATTAAAATCTAGCGCAACCAGCTGCCTTCACTGGTCACCAAATTCCTAATTGCTAAAAAATATTTGAAAAAACATTCATACAGTTTTTTGCTAGTCTATCACGTAAAATCCCAGTAATATGATCTCAAGTTATTATGGGACAAAACGTGAAGAATTTTTATTAGCTGAATACGTTCCCACTGAATCTACATACTGTGGAATCCCATTTCCATCACTCAGATGAAAAAATTAAAAGATGTTGACTACTTAATCTTGTTTTAAAGATCCTTTATATTATTCTATGGGCTTCCATAACTGATAAACTCTTTGAAACAAATCGATAATTTCTTCGACCGGTCCTCATAAACTGTTTAAACGTTTAGTATTCTCTAGGTTTCTGATGTGTGTGGTGTGATCTGTTTCCTTACGGTCTAGCGGGACCTCCAGAGCGGAGGAGAGGTGTCCCAGGATCAACACCAGCAGCGCTGCGTCTAAATGCCTCAACTCCATCATCATCATCGTCGCCGTCGTCGTCGTGTGTCACAGTGATCTGCCCCTCTGCTGCTCAGTCACACAGTCTCAGGGTTACGTCCACAGCTGCAAGGAGAAGCAGAAACACAGAGAAAGCGAAGCTCAGACACCAAATAGAAGCTAAGAATTTCCCAGAGCATCCAGTCGCAGGAGCTTTTAATCATGATGCTGAGCTTGTTCTAGTCTACATCCACCAGAGGGTCAGAGGTGGAACAAGTCAGCTAGCTACATATACTGAATCTGTGGTCACAGATCAATGTTCTGCTGGCATGCGCTGCGTTTTTGCTTAGAGCTATCTTGTTGATGCGGAGCGTTCCAGCAGGGATCGACAGGAAGCCACATGGGCTCGTTTGGCTGCGCTCATCACGCCGTGCCATTAGGGCTTCGCTACAGCGTCGATGTTCCAACGCCAACGGATGGGTTCAGGGTTCAGGACGGGGGGACGTGCTTTTCATTCCAACACATTTCACTCTCGGTTTTATCAATGTGAGCGACTGGCAGATTGAGCCGGAGGCAAAATTGATCTGCAGTGAGGTCAGATTTCTGACACTGGACCATCAGTCTTTCGCGAGACAGCAGCTGTGGCAGGAAATGTCAGGTACGACTGTTTGGTAGCTGTTTGATAGAGACAGATGGGGGAGATACAACAGGTTCAACCGGGGTGACTAGTCTGGATCTGTTAAACAAAACAGTGAGACGTTAATTCATCGTTATTTACACCTATTTTGACATTTTGCGGACACAGGGAGAATTAAAACAGCAAAATTTATGTTTCTTTAATGTTTTTATTGTTAGCTGGCAGCTCATTGTTAAAATGTGACACCTGCTTCCAATAGATGCTGTTGTTTCATGAGACAAAGGTGAAAAAAAGAATAATAGCAGAACACGAAAACTATCAAGACAGTGAAAACCAAAGCAACAAACAAACTTGGGAAAAAACATAGTCACTAAAGTTAACCAAAATGCACTCAGGTTGTCCCTAGTATCTGTTGTTAGAATTCAGTGTCACTGTAAAAGTTAGTATTTAACATGAATAAAAGCTACGGTTCTCAGATAAGGAGTAAAAAGACTAAAGAAACTGGATAAAAAAAGGAGTCATCTTTTAATGAAAGTAATAAGACCCGTTTTATTTATCTTTCCCTTGTGCAAAGTCTCACCCAAGGAAAGAGCTGATCTAGGTCTAAATGTCCCTGCTTTATTAGAGCTCAGACAGAACATGTTTTTTAAAACTATCATAAAAGCACTACAGAGTGACTTGAATTGTTGAGACCGATCACTTTTCTGATTATTGAACGCATCATACATGAGCTTTATCAGGTTGCGCTGACAACAACTCTCTTCCTTCTGGACTCAAAGGTAGCTACTCTTCAATGTCAGCGAGGTGTTTAAGTCACAGAATGAACAGAGAAGTAAGAAGCCGAGTGGAAGGAAACTGTAAGACATGTTAATCCCAAAACAATTTCTTTTTTCAGATTCAGGTGCGAAGTGATCGTGTAATTTTACCAACATGTGTTGAAGTAGTATGAATGTTGTGGAATGGTCCAGACGGTCCTGACTTGAATCAGAGAGAATCTGCGGAGGGAGCTAAGATTGAGTGTGGATAAAGTGTCAAAATACCAATGGTATTGAGGAAGTCTATCCCAAAAAGCTGATCAGTGACTGTAAAAAAAGTTTGACAGCTCAAATGCCAATTATTGATTATTGAAAATAGTACACTTATTGCTAATAACATGTCATATTTATTCAAATGTAAACATAACAGCTGATTTATTTCAACGATGTTCCTACTTTTACAGTGTTTTATTATCTTTCCAGAGTGGATCATTTAAGAAACTTCTTATTCAGACTGTGAAAAAGAGGAAACATTTCAGCAGATAACAGGAAGGGTGAACGGTGTGCAGCAAAGTAACTTTTTTTTCCTACTGATTTGATGTCAAATGCAACTTGCACGATTTTGGATGTTCTCCAAAATCGTGCAAGCTGCATTGCCCGCATTCTTCGGGCAATGCAGCCAATGATATGTGAGGTTCTTAAACAATTAGTCTTTGCACTAAAAATCAAATGCAATTTCTCACTGCTCTTGACAGGAAGGCTGTACAAAATGTGGAGTGCCGTTTTTACATCTTCTAATGTTATATTCCCTGAAGGGTAATCATCAAGTTAAAGCTTTATAAAAACCAGAGATAGGAAATCAGCTGCAAAATGTTAAACAGTGCATTTGTTTTTATTCAATGTTATTGCAAGGATCTCATCACTATTTTATATGAGTAAAGATTCTTCAACGAGGAGGGAAAAAGAATAAAGGAAGCGCTTAAAAATGAGCCATTCTCTATCTTTTAATGACTGCAGCGAGACCTGTTTTTAATCTTTCGGTCCCGCATGTGGCACCCAAGGCATCTACTAGTCTGGTATTAAAATGTCACAACTTCAATTAGAGCTGGGGCAGGCTCATTTTCTCAACCATCACAAAAGCACGTTAGAAAAATGTGGGATTCTAATGACGGTTACAGCATGAAAGAATCTAATAGAGCCTCTTAAGAGGTAGAGCTGTAGATGTGCGATGCTGCCTTGCCTTTAGGGGTTGACAGAACAAGGTTTTAGACGAGGTGGTGGAAGTTGTGTCTGGTACCAGAGGCTAAACAGTGAGTTAGTCAGACCTGGATTCGGGGCCTGGTCCTCCCTGGGGAGTGAATGTGCTCGTTAGTGCTGCCCCAGGGTCATGATACAGTTATGGCCCCCAAAGACGGTGTCTGGTAACTTGTTACCTCGGGCTTCGACTACATCTCTCTTGGGAAGCTCGGCATTGTTCGGCCGGCTCAGCCAATCACAGGGCTGTGTTCACAAAAAGGCTGGTCTGGCTTGGGATTTGACACACAAAGATAAGGGGGAGTATTTCACCCAGTTCCTTTGAAAGCTGCAGGCAGGGTTGCCGAGCCTGAACACACTCGCTCCTTCAATATTTATTTTCAGTGTGCTGTGAGAAATGTAAAATCTTAAGCGATGAACAAACATTTCATTAATGGCAATGGTTAAATGACTTGAATGTGAACAATCAAATTAAAACTGATTAGAGAACCACGGAGAAATTTGGCTGTCGGCCTGGAATCAGCTGATTTTCAGGCTGACTGGTCCTGATTGTTGACCATCGGGCACCAGTAAGTCAAAACATCCAATCTTCTTATGAGCAGTAAAAGCACCCTACATAATGTGGAAACTATAATTGGACATTTTTGACCAATCTGTATAATCTGACCCAATCTGTATAATATGATTGAACTTGATTTTGTAAAGTGCCTTGAGATGACATGTTTCATGATTTGGCGCTATATAAATAAAATTGAATTGAATTGAATTGAATTGAATTGTGAAGAAGTAACATTTTTAAAAGCTTCAACCTCTGTCTGCTGTGGAACATGCTGGATTTGGGAAAGTTGGTTAGCCACCTGGACTCCAAAACCTTGAATAAGGATTTGCACTCAAAGAAAAATAGGGAAACTGCTAAAACAAGATGTTAAAATGGAAACTTGCCATTCAATCTGGCTTTAGCTTGACATCTCATTGGGGGTGTGAACTATATCAGCCAAACACTCAATTGTGACATTGTTGTTTAATATAGCAATGAAGACATTAGCTCCAATTAACCCACATTTTGCTTACTTTTGTTTTCCATCATCATTATTTTCCTATCACTATCAACTATTTCACTTGAAATATAACAATCCTTTGTGATGGGGATATTGCAGACATCGAATACGGGATGAAAACACCAAGTCGATATATCGTGCCGCTCTACTTCGCAGGTAAAAGAGGAATCAGAATAGGTGATGAAAATTAGACGTCGGGAAGCAGCCGCAGCAACTTATATGTTGAATCCAAAAACACCTCAAGCTTATCTGGGATGGAGCCAGCACTTCGTCCAGGATTCATTTCCCAATTTAATGAGGTGTAGAAGCTCAGCTCCAGCCGGTCAGCAGGTTTTAGTCTTCCTCTGCAGTGTCTGTAGTTGCAGGAGTGTGCGACTGTCGGTATACAGGGAGCGTGTGTGTGTGTGTGTGTGTGTGTGTGTGTGTGTGTGTGTGTGTGTGTGCGTGTGTGTGATATGATTATCCCTGCGAGCTGCAGTGATATGGAGCCAACCATTCACATCCCTGTCACAGCAGGAAGGCAGTGGAAATTGTAGCGAGGCTCTTAAGACCAACAGAGCAGCCAGTGGAGAAAGAGGCTGACTTTACCCTGTTCAAGTGAAATAATAAAGGATTCATGTTGTTAATTCCAGCACCTTCGCTCCACCAACACAGGGTTTCCGCGAGGCGGAGCGAGACAAAAGAGAAAAGCTATGAAATTGTATGTTAGATATGCAGTTCTTTAAGACAAAAAAACAAATATCTGCCTCTATGGCTAAAGCCTCCAATGCATCCTCGTGCTGACAGAGACAAAAAAGCCAAAGTCAATAAAGCTCCTGCTGAGGCCCAGATAAATCCAAAGCACTGTTTAGGATGGCGTGCCAAACCCTGTCAGGCGACTGATAAAATCGAACAGGAAAAGGCCTTTTAGAAAGAAGCATGATCGGTTGGAGATGACAAAGGCGCTGATATTTCTTAAAAAAGCTATCCATCAAATAGATTAGCCTGAGAGGATGATAAACCCTGCTTTATGTCACCTGATATAGTGAATGCCTGAAGATAATTACAGCAGCTTCCAGGCCACTAAGTCTTCATTAAGTCTGTGGTTTTCATGAGAAAAGGTCTAAAAACAATGTATTTGTAAAATTCTCAAAAATGCCTTTTCTTAATGGCTCCTACGGACTTCTGCTATTTAAGTTTGCATTAATTGAAAACTGCCCCTCTCTAACGCCTCTCTTTCCACTTGAGCAGATGAAAGCAGAATGATTTTGTTTTTTTTTTCCATCACAGATGCCGTTTTGTTTTCAGATCCCACACACACACACACGCATACACCGGTTTAAACAGCACAGCATCTGGGACTACTTACCACTGAATGCATACTGTTTTTAACTATTTGTGGATTTCTTAGGTATGTAATTTATCTCGGTTAAACATATCTGTCCTTCACATAGACCCGCACATTACAAATTGACCCTGTACTGTAACTGTAATGCAGTTTTTAATAACCAGCCTGTGCTCAAATTCAATTCTTGCAGTTATTTGCCCTTGAAGCTCGCGGCAACAAATCGCAGGATATTTACATTTACAGTTACGTTGTTTTGCCTGATTCAAGACAGGGATGACTTGATCCGGTCCCAAGCATTTGGCTCAGGGTCTCAATCTTCAAATGATTGTTTTCCAGAGTCCCAGACGACGATCAGCCCCAACTGTCTGTTGTCGGTTTGCTGTCTGTGACTGTGTGACGTGAACTAGCCGGAAGATCGGAGGCCACAATTTTCACATAAAAATACCTACTTATTTCAAGACAGGTTCGTGGAAAGACTACCTCTGACATGTCAAACGTTGAAGCAGATGGGCAGCAGCAGTGGTAGACAACAACAGGTGTATGTCCTGTCAGGTAAGAACAAGACGCTGAGACCACAGTTCCACCGCAGTTCAATTCTAACAGACTGGAAGATATGATGTGGTCCACAGAGGCTTGATTCCAGCTCCAACATTACGGTGGTAGGGTCAGAATTTGGCATAAACAACATCAGCAGCCCAACTCGTGTATCCATTAGCGTATCAATCGTTCAGGCTGGTGGTGAGGATGTAACGATGCGGACGGTATTTTCTCTAGGAGCGTCATGTAAACAATGGCCTCCGCTGTTCACAGGCTCTTTAGCCAGCAGAGTGCCTTTGGGTTGTGAGTAAATGGAAGATCGTTAGGTCGATATAAAACAAAGTTTGTGAGAACGTCTATCCCAAGAAGAATTATAACAGTTCTAAATCACAAAATCAAAATTGCTGATAATTTTATATTCCAACAAATAATACAGATACTGTATGTTTCAGGGGATGAATTGTCAGAATATTTTTGCAGCCTTTTTTTTAAATTAAATAAACCCTAAGGCAGCGTATTGAGGCAGACCTGCAGAAGCTCTGGTTTGGATGAAATATATCGCACTGTCAAGTACAGGGAGAAAAGTAAGAAAAATACGGAGCGACTGCAGCATTCAGTATACCGCTGGTAACTGAGTTTTGACAATGATAAAATACAGTGTGTTAGTTTACTGCTCTTACAGCTATAAAAGCGTACGGTTTTATTTACTTCAGATAAGTGCCGGACCAGCCAAATATTCCTAAATTACTCAGATGTCTATCAGGGACCAAAAAAAGCAGAGTCCAAAACATTCATCAAAAAAAAAAAAACTGCAAGATTAAAATCTAAGCAGTTTCCTAATTTGCAAACTGACAAGATTGGACGTATAGTAAACCCTCAGCAACTGAAAACCTTATTATAATTAATGTCAGCCAACTGAAAGGTTCTTATGTTCATTACTGTCTACAGCTACGTGAGACTTATTTTGCCAGCGAGGGAAGTTCTCTCCTCTGTCAGAGCCGCATTCAGCAGCCTGGCCTCTCTTTCAGCTGGCCTCTTCAATTACTCCATTGTCATTTTGCCACAGCCAGCTACTTCAACATCCCAAAACTAATTGGTTTTGTGCACATGTCGCAAAAGTACACACGCACGGACACAGAGCGCAGAGCTCGTTTGAACACACAAACGGAGGTGTCAGGGGCTCAAGGACTGAGAATGGAAGTGTAAATGAAAAGCAGTCGTCGTGGGGGAAAGCCCTAACTTTGATCCTGTTGGAACACACGGCTAATCCAATATCTTTGCGCTACATGCTAACCTCTAGCAAAGATGCGACCGACAGAATCATTGCTTTTGCCTCAAAAGTCCACAATTTTAACATCTTTGATAAAAAAAAAAATAAAAAAAAAAAGTCAGTCTCTCATTCCAGGCATCCTAATTAACTCCCATAATCAGCACTATTGATGGCTCATGCAATCAGAGTTTGTGAGGCTTGGTATGGCCTTAATGGAGCAGCAGGGATCCCCCCACAGGCAGCTGAATGGGGAGGTTATAATGACGAGGATGTCTCCGTACAGGCAGGAAAAGTGGAGGGGAGAAAATGGAAACGCCTGGAAGACTTTATGTTTTCTGAGGACGCTTCTATTTATGCCAAGCACCTCATCCAGTTTTCTCTGCCATTAAGCAGCCAAGGGGAAAGGAAGGTTCCTCAAAACATTTTGGCGGCGGAAGGTTATTCGCTGGCTCCTGAAAAACTATCAAAACAGGTGGATTAAATGTACGCTGAGGTTTTGTTTTCCAGCAGTGACGTGAAAAGTATGGCCAGGACGCCCTTCTTTGAGCCGTCGCTCGATCACGCTGGAAGCTCCACAGGCAGCGCGGGTTGCCCCTAATCTTCTCATTAGCCTTTATAATTGGGAGACCATATGCAAATAATTGCGCCGGTTAACATGTGAACTGGCATCCTGTTGTTCGGGGCAGACCTCACAGCTAAAAAAAAAACGAAGCCGAGCCCTTTTATCTGCGCTGTACAATGCAAGACAATGGGACATCATCAGTCACCGGCTCCTCTAGAAATACTGTACGCTGTTGCTATTCTCCCCTTTCAGCTCTTTCATTTTAGGCGGACAACGCCGTTCGAGACCACAGGGGCTTTATATAAAAAAAGCTCTTACGCACTTTGTTTGTATATCTAAGCTTTTGTCTGAGCACAGCACAACATGTCCTGTATTTAATCTTTGCCTGTGATGTGGGCGCCATCCGTCTAACAGAGCAAACACGAAATCCAGTAAAGACTTTGATGATATAAAAGCTTTGCAAGCCTTTAACAAGCAGCAACAGACCCCCCCCACCCCACCCCTGCACGTACAGGTGTATTACTGTACCTGGTGGAAGAAGCAGCGGGCATGCGCTGCTGTCCTTACTGGAAGGCTTTCAGGAAACTCAGCCATTATTTATACATCAGTATTTCTTTCCCTCGTACCCCCGTTGGCAATGAAAATTGGCTGGCATCATGGGAACTGTACGCTTTGGTGTTTTTTTTGTTGTTTTTCAAGCTACTACAAGGCAAACATGGAGACAACGTCGCTTTTTAACAATCCTCTTCATAACTGTTCCTCGCAAGCTTAATGGAAGCCGTCCCCAGTTTTCATCATAAAACATCTCTTAACTCTGTTTGACATCTGGTGCTAATGCAACATGTCCGGCAATTTGTTTTCAGTTCCCCTCCTTTCAGCGCACAGCCCATTGGCATTCACGGAGCTTCCTCCTCATACACGGCAACAGCACTCCAGGACTTGCTCCCCGTCCCTTGTGTCCAAATGCTAATCAGCGATGGCGCCGGTGCTTCTGAGAGAGAGCGAGAGGGTTTCTTTTTAGCATGCAGATGGAAGCAGCAGCTCTACAAGAGATGGAGGTGTTAGCGGGGAAATTCTGGGCTTCTCGACTTCGCGGAGAACGAGGGGTTACGCTTTCGTCTCATCATTGGCGAGGAAGAAAAACAATGTCAACGCCAAGTCATTTGTTCAGATTATACCCCCATTCCCACTGAAGAGTTTTCTTCAATCTGGTAAACAGGGCTGTTCACAGGTCATCACTGACTTTCTTATATTTCAAGCTTTCAAGTTGCCAAACATTCTTACTATCCTTAAAGCTGTTGAAGATGAATAGTACTCCAGGATTTCTGAAGGGTGGTTAAAGATGTCTTACTCCAGAGTGCCGACACAAAAAACACAGAGATTACCAAATTTCGGCCGTTAATAGTTTTACCACAATCATCAAGGCTTCTGAATAAAACATGTTTGAAAATCGTTGCTTGGTATCACACCTCAGAGGGTCGGCACCCGACCACTACCCGCTAACTGTGTTACACAGAAATAATTAGTGGCTATTTTAAAAAAATACATGCCCATGTATGTCGTCTTTTACTTTTAACGCACAGTACAGCAGCTCGTGATTTTCAAATCAAGTCTTGTTGTTAGGCAAACCACGTAACTGAGATATAATACATTCAGGCATTAAAAGACTGCAAATCTCAAAGGATGAACCAGGTTTTTATCTACACATAATAGGAACCATTTCTAAATTGGATCTTTAGCCATTTTGCATTTGGAGCCTGTAAGAAAGAGAATGGTTGTTCGTTTTTCTACTTTTATTGTAATATTACTGAAAGTGCTACAATGTCCTCCCTCATACTGTCGCTTCATGCTTGCTCAGTATGAGGGATTGCAGCAAAGCCATGTACAATGCAGATGACTCTTCCTGTGGCTCTACGGTTCCCCAGGAGTGAATGCTGCTTGTCGGGACTTTGATGCAATCAACTGGTTTCCTTATATAGGACATTTTTGACCAATCTGTATAATCTGACCCAATCTGTATAATATGATTGAACTTGACTTTGTAAAGTGCCTTGAGATGACATGTTTCATGATTTGGCGCTATATAAATAAAATTGAATTGAATTGAATTGAATTGAATTGAATTGAATTGAATTGAATTGAATTGAATTGAATTTTCTCCTGGTGTTTCATCATCATGATCACCCATGGAGTCTCCTTGAGCTTTGACCTCTTAGTTACTGACATCTACTTCAGGTGTGTGCATAAAAACAGGATAAGTCTGTCCACCTGGCATAATACGGTGTTGGCAAACAGTTTTTAAAATAATTACACTTTAAACATTAAAGCCTTTCTAATATTGCATCACAGCAGTTGTGATTGCCATATTTCCTCAAAAAGGACAAGATAAACACTATCAGGAAGAACGCTTAACGTTTAGTGCTTAATTTGAAGATTGATATATAGTTTTTTGTGTTTTCTTTTTGCAAAAAAACAGGATAAATCTGCCCACCTGGCATAATACGGTGTTGGCAAACAGTTTTTAAAAAAATTCCACCTTAAACATTGGAGCCTTTCTAATATTGCATCACAGCAGTTGTGTTTGCCGTATTTCATCCATTGAAATTGTAGAATTGGGATTTGAGATCTATCTATCTATCTATCTCTCTCTCTCTCTCTCTCTCTCTCTCTCTCTCTCTCTCTCTCTCTCTCTATATATATATATATATATATATATATATATATATAAACTGCACAACTCTAGTCTACTCAATGCAAAAACCAAACCAGAAAATCTTTTAAAGACCAAACAATATATATTTTTGCATCATGATAGTAATTGCCATTGCCATTGAATATGACTTTACAGGCCGCACGCCTGTTCTATAGTTTCTTGAGATGGAACGGTTATTTTGTCCATTTGTCCTCTTCATTTTTTTAAGTACACACTACACGATATACTGTCATGGTGAGGTACAGGTCCTGGACCAAAGATAGGAAACTGCAGCCAAAGTTCAAAGAAAAACCGCATAAACGCTTTAGAAATCCAGGGAAACAAATTATCAAGACAACTTTAAATATTACAATAAAGTATGCCTTCTAAAGCAAAGCATAAAATAAATAGGGGTGATTTTAGACCAGTAGTGTATGACAGCTTAACTTGGTCTTTCCCTATTCTTGGGTCTTTTAATTCTTTCACTGTTTTATAATGTTGCAAAACCTTTAAAATATAAGTTAATACAGTAGCAGTTTAATCAAGATTCTTAAAAGGACATCCCTTTTTCTCAAAGTTGGGACATTTGTGCACATGTCTTAAAGGAGCCTAGTCACGTACTACGACTTCACGAATATTTACGGCAGTAGCTCACTGTGGTTGCAAAGCTTTTCCGTTTAAATTATTGCATCCTGTTGCTTATTATATTTTATTTCTGTGTTTTACAATTAGGTTTTTTTCTATTTCATAGTAACCAAATGCTTTTGTGCATAACAAGACCAAGTGACCGGAAGTACGATATTGCAGATACATGCATTGAGTAAACAAGGAGAAGCAACGGAACCAAGCAAGTTAACAACGCCCAGTGGAGGTGTGAAAAGAAAGAGGTTCAGTAACCCTAAAGCTGTAGATCGGGTTGATTTACGACCACGTCGAGCTGTCACTTTACTGCGAGGCATTGCAGAACGCTCTACTGGCTCTTACAGTAACTGTGTCAATTGTCCACCATCTCGCTTTCTGCGCTACTTCTGGCAAATGGTGCAACAATTTTATGTCTGCTAATCGCAGCTGATACAAAGCTCTTTTCAGGCTCAAAGAGGACTAGATAAACATTATCAGGCAGAACGCTTGATGCATATTGTTTAATTTGAAGATTGATATATAGTTTTTGTGTTTTCTTTTTATGGTTAAAATACATGACAAGGCCCCTTTAAATTTACTAAGCAAATAGTTGATAATGGCTGTAGTTGCACCTTTATTTTTTGCAACCCATAGAAAGGTGGTGCGATCAAGTTCAGCTGTGGTATTTATTTGATAGCAAATTCTTTCTTTCTTTTTTTCTTTCTTTACTATTATTTTGTATGCCCAAACCTTTTTTCTCATCCAAGTTTGCGCATGCATTCATCTTCTGTATTTGCATAGGCATCCACATTTCGACATTCATTATAGTTTTTCTCACACTAAACCAGAGCAAGACATTATGGACAGAGCTCGAGTTTGCTTGCCCTCTCACATGACTGTTATGGGTGAAGCCATTCATATGCTGAGCAGACATTCATTGTGCTGAACAAATGCAGGAGAGTGAGAGGGATGCATGGTGACTGGCTTCTTCAATAGCTAAAAGGACTCTCAAATTCCTCCGCACACAACATCACAAGACACACTTCACCTACTGAAATATAGCAACTTAAAAAAAAACACAAAAGTTTACATAAAACTAATCTCCTGGAAAACATGCAAATCCTCTAAGAGGACAGAGAGAAGCCTCCGTGCATAATAGGCTATCTAATTTACAATCAGTTCCTTCAGTTTTGTAGATCACAAACGCTAGAAAGTGTTTGCTAGCTAAACACAGGTACTCATCCAATTTTAGCAGAGTGAATGATTGCAAAATTGCCCTCCAAAGGGCACTCTGTATCCATGGCGATTCTCCTAATGCTTTTAGAGCCATATCCATACAAAAAGATGTCAACTCTGTCATCAAATACACATATATAGAAAAAAGAGGGACAAAGAGAAACAAAACCATTTGTCAGCCCTGGATTAATGCAGAACAGAAACTCTGCTGTTGACATCTGCTTGGGGAAAAAAAATTAAATAATAACACCTCTCTACCTCCTCTGAGTTTAACAAAAGATTACTGATTAGAATCTCAGTTTGGCACCGTATCCTTACCGGATGGCTTACTCTACATCTGAATGGTCTCTCTATACGGGGACCAATATGTGGAGTTTATGTCGGGCTTAAAGTTAGGAAGATACAAAAAGAGGCTCTGTTTCACAGGGAGCCCGGAATATGCCCACCGCAGACTCAAACACGCTGGAAGCTGTGACGTTTTGTTGCAGCTAGATTCCCGTGGACCACGGCATCAATGGTGAGCCTACAAAGCCCTCTGTGGGGGCTCAATGAGTTACCAGTACAATTTAAAAAATGCCCTTCTAGAACAACACAATTGTATAATAGACCCTTGTCTGATAAACTGAGCTGATACAGTCTATAGGCAGCGAACAACTGGCAAATATACTTGTCTGCACTTTGTGTTGTTTCAACACCTGCCGACAACATCAGATAACATGGCCTGAGCGCTGATTGTGATCTGGAATAACTGTGTGAACCGGTACATTTCGTTCACGAGTGAGAAAGTAGCAGATGGACCATCAGTACTGCTTTAACTGAGTAGAGTGTAACCTTTGGTCGTTTCTGAAGCAGAAAGCCTTCAACTAGGACAGATGATATCTCGTAGTTAAAGAGGAAATCAGAAACATGCAAGAACAGGAATGTCTGTCTGTTGAATATCTTGTAGAAATTGTAGATCATCAAAAGACTATCTGAAATGTTTTGAAACGAGGTTGACATGATAACGTAGTAAAACGTGCTGCCAATGCCTGAGTAAGGAAAGTAGCTACTGGCTGTACTAAAAGTTGCTAGAAAATGCTTCATGATGCATTCCCCTAATTTGCATGACTGGAAATTGCATGTAAATGGGAAATACTCTCTTGGAGGGATATTTAGTGTTGTGGGGGGTTATTAAAAAAGTCTAAAAATGTATAGTACTTCAAATAAACTTTTCACTATATTTTAAACATTTAATTTATTTGATAAGGGGGACCAAGGTTGTAATCTGGGTTGCATCAGCAAGAGCAACCCTAACCCTTCAGGGCGCATCAGGGAGCAGCCAGAAGAACGTACAATTCATTTTTATAGTTTTAGTCTAGTATTTCTTACATCTAGTTTGGTTTTCAAGTCTATGGTTGACTTGGGAAGCTGCAACAAGTAGCAGCAACACAATAACCTGCAACAAGCTTCACAGGGTCAATTCAACTCAACACCTCATTGAGTAGAGTTGTTGTTTGTTTTTTTTGTTGTTGTTTTTTTTTTTGGGGGGGGGGGTTGCTCAGCTATTCATTGTTCCTTCCCCCAACATGTCACATCAGAGCTAACTGTGATTTGGGAATTGTGGTATACAAATTCTCTGCTGACGTCTTGCCATATTTCAGAAAACACATGACAAGTGACAGTGTTGGAAGTTACTCCCTTGTAGCTGTGGAGAAATAGTGAGTGAGAGACACCATGGTTCCTAATATACACAAGCCACTTTCCATATTCATGGAAATCTGCATATGAAATTAACTGAGGAGCTAAATCTAAAGTGTATTAAACTTTAAACAAAACAGGGGTTATTTTTATTTTGTGGGGTAGTCTAGTTTCCCGCTATCTCACATCTCAGAGCCTTCAATCAGCCATCTGGATAAAGACCCCTTTGTTTAAATATCGTTATTGGTGGATACATGCAAAATGGAAGCTGACCCACAGTCAGTTGTATCAGACACTTTGTGCTTTTAAGCAGGACGCAGACTTTATGATAAGTAACAATATCATCCGTGAAAATCAGAACCAAGAACAGGTCTAAGTCAAGACTTTAAAATCGGCCATGTGGCGTACGTTTTCTGATTAATGTGATAAAAGGGAAACAAAACAAAATTCTAGGAACGTTGCGTGTTCGTATCGGTTTATGTCCCTCCACAGCGTCATCATTGTTATTGCTTGAGTCAAGCCTAAACAAGAGCAAGCTGCAGAAGGTGACATCAATCAAAATCCACCTGCAAAATCAGCGCTGAGACAATCTGTCACCCCACCATGTTACCAGAACGTGTAATCTGAACGGGTCACAAGGCTGGGGAGGACGTGAGCTGTGAGAAAATCTGCAGCAGGTGGACGGAGGCAGCCAGTTTGCTGCTGATGAATGGCACCTTGACATTCACGCCGCACAATAGGCCTCTCCCACAGTTCTCTCCTCCTCATCGTCGTCCAACAGCTCCTAACACTCCACCCCACCTGTGTCTGTGAAAGGTCAGTGTGGAGGAGGGTCTTCGCCACCCCCTCCCTCCAGCCCTGTAGCTCCCACTCCACAGTCATCCCAAACACCGAAGCCCAGTCCCAGGAAACTCAATCAAAGAGGGCTTCAGAGGACTAGAGACCTCTTAAACCCCTCCATTGTCTCCAGAAGGTTTCCCCACACTGCGGCAGGTCCGCATGTAACACTGTAAGAGGAGTTGCTCATTACTGCCTGTCCTGGGTTTTACTTTGTCTCTTTTGTGTTCCTGCCAGAAGAATCCAGTTGCCCAGCTGGGCCAATAAAAGAGAATACAAGCACATAAAAAAAAAGAGAGAAAAATAGGAAAAAGGAATTAATTCGCCAGCGAGAAGAATGATAGGACGCATTCATGGATGTGCAATGCCGTCCTTTCACCTTGGTCTTTTGAGATAAAAATAACAATACATGCCGAAACTCGGTTATCTGCGGTGGCAATGCAGGTGTCTTTAAAGGCATTTGTTTAAAATGTACCCTTCATCCCACAAGTTAGAGTGCTTCCTGATGAACACGCCATGCCACAATGTTGGTGAGTGTCAGAGCAATCCATTATCACATAAAGGAAGCACTATGTAGCGGCCCCCGTCTCTTTCGCGTAGCCCCTCCCCAGCTCTTTTCAGATACAGCAGGTGAATACAAATCATTTCCACTCGGCTGCTTTCTAAAAGGACTCACCATCCAATTTCAGACAAACAATAGTCCTTACAAAGTGTGAGAAAATCAAATTGTAGTGTTTTTTTTATTATTATTATTATTGAAGGGGGCAATCAAGAAGTGCACCGGTGGTGAGAAATGGAAGACTTGTTTTTACTGTTCTTAAACTTTTAGTCATTTATATTTTAGATGCGTAAATAACATGCAATCGTTATTACAATTGCTAACTTGCAAGGATTTTCATTTTAAAAGCTCTACATTCAATTTCTCAGCAGGTTTAAGTGACGTGTAAGGTTTGTGTTTTCTAGAAAGGCACCAAAACATCATCTGGTTCTTGGAATAGGACGATTTTAAGCATGATAGGTCCCTGATCAGTGGTGGGCCTGTCAGAAACTCAAAAATCTCATACTTCACCAATTTAAAAGTGACCAGGTCCCACTTGCAACAGCAGCTATCTTCGCAGTTTTGATTGTTTTGTTCATGAAAAAGAGCAATCTGGCAGAGCAAATGATTTCTTACCCAACTTTGGAGATATTGCATCACATTGACCAATGATCTGGCCCAGAGCAGGGCTTTATTGGAGGTTGATTATTTTGTGCACTCGAATATCACGTAAACTGAACATTGTTACAGTTAATTTTCACTTTAGGTTCCCCCTTCCTGTGGCTTCACTGCAAAAAAGGAACTAAAAGTAAGTAAAATCTTCTTCGAATGAGTGTATTTGTCATTGATTTGAGCAGGCAAGTTTAAATGATCTGCTAATGGAATGAGATTTTTGTACTTAAAATGGGAACAACTCATCTCTGTCATCTTATCCCAAGTGCAGTTTACCTAATATTCTTATTCTGGGGGTCAAAATACTTATTCCATTGGCAGACAGTCTTATTTATGTTCTTAAATCACAGACGATTACTGTAATTTCAAGAAAAGTTTACTTACTTTTAGTTCCCCTTTTGGAGTGTTTGGAGGCGATGTAGGCAATTAATTTCTAAAGCTCAGAAACTTGTGAACGGTAACCAGGAATGAAACAAGGAAAATAGCTGTTCAATTTGTGAAATTAAAGAGGGTTTTGGAGATTAAAGAACAAAACAGAAAGTCTCTGGTGGCGAGTATCTGAAGCCAGCTACTGGCGCCTCGCTGAGACATGTTACTGTACTTCTCTTGGGGATCAATGATTGAAGACAATGAGCATTAGAGACATTGATGCTAGACTAAGCTATTCCAGGAAGGAGCTCTCAGTGTTTTTTTTCAAACTCTTCTTGTAAGTTTACATGATAAAGTGTGAAAAGAAAAGTACACCAGGGACCTACAGTGTAAAAAGAGGTTTTTGGTTTTGTCTCCTTTTCCCCAAGTTGTCTAACGCAGAGAGGGTTTGATTGAGTAGGTCTGGTGCTTTGCCCAGGGGGGCGTTGCAGCTCAGACAAACACAGCTTCATCGCTTCAGATCATCTGACCCCATCGGAAATAATGGCCTCAAACTGCTCCGTCAGCCCTCGGAAGTCAAATAGGGATTAGAGAGAAAACATTGCTCTCATTTAACACTAACAGTCCACCTGGCTTCCGCTAATAGCTTCCGTCCCGCGTCCGCCTTTGCAGGGATGAGCCCAGTCTCTAGAGCAGAGGAAGGCTCTTCTGGGCTGTTGGATAATGGTTGGGTGAGGCTATGCAGGAGCCTACTCAGACTGCCTCAAGGAGTCAGATAATGCACAGAAACATGCTGACACGGTGATGTCCAATAGCTCTGCCGGATAGGGTGGATGTGATTCGCTTCCAGGGAAGGAGATCAGAGGTGACTCAGGTTGTTCGTAAGTGCGTGGGTCAAATAAGGCAGAGGAATGTATGACTTCCCCAAGAGATAATCCCACAGAAGGATAAAAGAAACCATAGTTCCAGTCCAGGAAAGCTTGATAAATTAATCTTTTAGTCATTTTCAGCACTTTTCAGATCCTTTCGTTAACTCTAATCTCTCCTCAATAAAGCCATACAGTTAATGGGCAGATTTAAAGAAGAAAAACATCTACGTTAGGTTTTACCAGTCAGTTGTGTCCGACCTCGTTTCACCTCAGCTTGTAGTTCAGATTTAAAATCAAGAATCAAAATAAACAAATATAGATATGAACTGATTTTTCTGATGGCTAATTGGTTATTTGCATTCCTGTAAATGAAAATACAGCTGGAGATTTGGGGTAAAATTGAAGAAAACGCTGAACGCACCTGTGTTCATTTATCCATAATTGATTTATACAAAACAATGTCCAAAAGCACACACGCAGGTATAAACATGCCTGTGAGAAAACCTGAAAGAATTTCATAATAATCTCACTAAAAAATGTGAAGCTTCTCAGTGGAGAATGTGAAGTGCCCGTGCGTGACGCTGAATGTACCACTAGCCCACAATAAACGGGATAAATAACATATTGGCATGTCTAAACGGGGTAGAATTTAACATGCTGAAGAAACCTAAAGACAAACATCACCTGCTTGCTTTTTCAGCATGCTGCCACATTGCATCATTTGCTCTCTCTTTTACTTTCCCAGCAGGAGAGCTTTCTCATCAGAATTGGCAGAGATGCAGGTGAGCCAGCGGTTACATCTAAATTCAGGCATTTGTATTCCACCTCGACACCGAGGGAGCCGCCTGTTTACAGTGATAGGCTTGGCCCTGAACTGAGACCCTGGCCTGCCAATCACATAAATCATTTGGTTTCTTAGAGGCCCTTCCAAACACACCGATCCAACCAGTTTCAGACGGCAGCAGGACAATCATCTCTGTCCTGAAGCCAAGTCGATACTTATGCACAGACAAATCAGACTTCAGGAGAAGGGAGGGGGAAAAAAAAGGCTCCGAGGCATTTTGAGGGGAAAAAAAATAAACCTTTGACTTTCTTTCTAAACAGAAATTGATTCCTTTCAAAAATATCTCCTTCCAAAAAATGGCTCAGATGCTCAGATGTTGGCTGTTAAACATTATGATTTTTTTTAACTCTAAGTAAAATATTCACCCGCCTGAGTGTTTTAGTTCCTGTCTTCTATTTAATTGGAAACTTTGGCACACAAAATAGATTACCATTTTGAAAGCACAATTTGACATTTTGTAAAGGTCGTCTTCGGCCTTTCATTAGGGAGATACATGAAAGCATCATTTTGAATACGCACGCACCAGGAAATTGTCTGATGACCTAAATGGGACAAATTTCAGCTCGATCGTCCTTAAATTTAAAAATCAGATTAGAAAACAACAAACCTTGCATTGAGTAAGAATGTCACAGTTAAGTCAAGGATGTGCTCTGATCTTGGGAATAAGGGAGACTATTGTTACAGCAAGACACGCTAATTGTGATGATAACTTCTCACACACAGTGTGACGTCACCTCTGCTTGTAACTGGCTAGAAAAAAAAATATTTTTAATGCAGTTCCTGGGTTGCCTAGAATGCCATTCTTAAACAGAGAAATGGTTTAAAATCTGCTTTTGCTTTGCAGTAAATACAATTAAAAAAATAAGCAGAAAAAACAGCTAAATCCAACAAACAATAACTCAGACAACACAACTGGATAATCCACTGTGTTTCAGCTTACTATACAAAAAGAGAGATGCAGTTAATATTGGGCCCGAAGGAAGGTTGAGCAGATGCGAGGGCTGAGATACGACCTCAGAAAGAGAACACACAACCCCAGGCTGTCAATTTGAGTAAGTTTCACACAAAGCCAACTTTCTCCAGCATCCCTGAAAGACAGTGAAGAAGAGCAGAAGCCCCCTCGATGGGGGCCTCCCCAACCCCTTTCTCACCACTCAGGCTGTTTTTATCAAAAGCTGTCTTTGTATCCTTCCATTCATCTATTTGTTTATTCGTGTCCTTCTTTCTGAAACCAGTTGTCTCTTTTGGGATGTCCCCGCCCTGTTTTTGCTTTCTCACACAACCACAGAGATAGAAAAACAAGCGCATCTGCAGACACCTTCCTTCTCCCGTGCAGCAGACACAACATGCATGGAGAAAGCCTGCTCAAACTGTTTACCGTCAGAGAGTTGCCAGGCTCTTATCAAAAAGACTCCTCAGAAAGACCTCGATGCGTTCATCTGAAACGATGTGTGCCAGGAGAGGCCCAGGGGCCCAACGTGAACGTCTGAATCCCACCACTCATCTGATCTCAGGACTATAGCTGCATACTGGTACTGCTTTACAACCAAACGTGAGAGAGAGACGATGGCCTGCAGTATATAAAGTCTTTAAAACGCACCCTTGCATAGAGATTGAGGAACTTTTATTGCACTTCACGTATGTACTCAAACAAAGTGTTCAGCAGAATTCATCCAGCACTGCCTATAAACATATATCCCCATATACAGAATGTAAAACTAAATATTACAGACATAAAAGGTCCAGTCTTGTTTTATTATAATCTATTTCATATTCTCACTCACTATCTCTTTACGGCGTCTTTGTTTGACTGAAAACGATAAAGACGAGATAAAAAACAAAAACAACAAAAAAAAAACGAAGGGGGGTGGGGAGCGAAATGATGCAACAAAAAGGCCTGGCGAGATTTTGATTGAGGTGTCTTGCAATTCAAGTCAGTATTCTTGACACTTATTTTAAAAGAGGTTTCTTAAAATGAAAAATGTGAAAATCTCAACTCACATTTTTTTAACATACCTTCCTTATTTGCAGCTCTGGATTTTTGGAGGCCCAACAGTCCAAAAAAAATTATATATATATATATATATATATATATATATATATATATATATATATAGCACCACATCAAGGTTCTCTTTCATTGGGTTTTGAACTTGATTCTAGCAGGTACAGTGAGATACTGGGCTTGAGTTTTCCACCCATTTTATGTCTGCACGGTGTGTGCTCTTGGAGAATACTATAAAGGCATGAACCTTAGATCAGTCGTCCCATATCTTTTTCCTGGGATCCCTCCTTCTAACAGCAAAAATACTCCTTCATGAACGTGAACTACATATTTCATACATATACCTACAGGTATCTATGAGTTAAAAATGGAAAACTGAAAACTTCTATAATTGAAAGTTTTTTATTGGTACAATAAATTTTTAATTGATGTAAAATATCACCTTAAAAACTAACACCCTACTTTATTGTTTAACCATCACTTATTATTAGGATGTACGGTGCCTTAAAAAAGCATTTGCACCGTAAACAGATGTATTCTGATTTTGGATTTTTTTGTCACACTTCCATGTTTCAGATCATCAAATAAATTTCCTATCAATCAAAGATAACCTGGGTAAACACAAAAAATTTTAAAATGATGATTTCCTTTATTGAGCGGGGAGAAAAGCTGTCCACACCAGCCCGGCATGTGAAAACTTAATCACCATCCATTTATCAAAGGGATGAAAAAGTAATTACCGATCATTTGAATTAACTATGATTAACACATTTTAGACCGTTCAATTTTTTTCTTCCCACACACGTCTGATTATTACAGAATCTCCAATAAATCAAGTGAATAGGACCTGTCTGATCCCAAAGACTTTTGGGGGAACACTCTGTAGACTGATGAGGCAAAAGTGGAACATTTGGAAGATATGCATCCCGTAACATCTGGCGTACAACTAACACAGCATTTCAGAAAAAGATCCTGGCTGTTAAACATGGTGTTGGTAGTACCGTGGTCTGGGGCTGTTTCTTAAGGACCTGGACGACTTGCATTGAATGATGGAGCCCTGAATCCTGTCTTCAGTCACCTGTAGCCTGCAGCTCTTGCGCACCAATGAAGACAATAATCTGTGGCACACAAGTAAGTCCACCTCTTGATTATTCAAAACAAACAAATGTAAGGATTTGGTGTGCCCTAGTCAACACCAAAAATGGCTGGTAAATACTTGATTGCAGTTGGTGTTATCATGGCCAGCACACAGGTATTGAATTTACTTTTTCGCATACAGCCAAGTTGGTTTGGACAGATTTTTTTTTCCTTAACACATAAAATCATCATTTGAAAACTGCTTTTTGTATTTATTCTAATTATCTTTGTTTGGCATACAAATTCCCTGATCATCTGATAAAAAAACGCTACAAAACCTAAAGAACTTTGTAAGTGGGCAACTACTATAGCAGTTTTTAAAGGCTTGTGAGGAGAACAACCTGAAATCAGTCAGTTTGAGCTTTCGTACCTTTAGGCAGACCGTGTGTAAACATTAGTAAGGCTTGATTTCCTGTTCAGCTACTTAACTTCCCCAATTCATGATGCAAATCTACAAATCTGCACAGCCGTCAGTCGTCCTCCCCGCCTCTCGCTGATCAGACGGTGATGGACAGACGAACGCATGATCCCCAAATTCCAACGTGTGAAATAAACCTCTGAAGTCATCAAGGTTTCATCCAGACAGTTGTCCATCATTTACCTTGCTATCATTTTTGACATTAACGCCTTATACTCTCTTTTAGAAGGTGATTAATCTCTTTTTCGGGCCGAACATCAAAGCGCAGATCCAAACGCTGAGACATTTAAGTGCTGCCCAGCCAGGTTATCGCACCTGTCACAAATACCACACTGTAATTTCTCCTCAATCTCAGGTCAACTCGATAAACTCTGTTCTTCTTTGATGAGGCGACCAGATATTTGTCTACTGTGCGCTGGAGAAGCCTCAGATAACTTTCGATGTTATTTCCTTGTCGAACAGAGTGTGATAAGGCTAACAGCCCACCAGCCGACACTGGGGTAGCAATTCTGTGTCGGCTTGACTTTCTATTTGAAAGTATTACCTTCAGCCTTCTTGGTCTCTGTGTAAGGGAACACTCTGGAAAATTCTCCCTGCCATTCCCACCGTTGCTCTAGCTCAGTTTCTCCTCTGCTTCTTCCACATGCTACATCTTCATTTTCTCTGTGATGGACGACATTTCCTTCTCCAGATTCCTGACCCCTCTTCCAATTCTCAGCCTTATAATCGGGCTGAGGTTTTTCATGTGTGAGCATTTACATCTTTGATCTGTCCATCATCAAGTACTCAGTGTGGATCCATATTTCTAATTGTCAAACTCATTTAAGCTTGGCTCCTCTTCACCTTGCGGGATAACTTTAAAGCTTCGGTTGCTTCGGTTGCTTTATTTAGGTGTAAATACCTGTTCCTAAAAATGCTGTGAGTATTGTTTTAGTCTTTATCTATATTTTTGAAGACCTTTTTCACATATACCGGTACATGATCCAGAACTTTGAAGGGAAAGCTAGGAATATTTGAAGTAGGATTTCATGCTGCTGTTATGAGCAACAGGCAGAGATCAAAGTGATCTCTGTCTTTGGGTAAATGATTATAGATTTAGCTCATTTAAAGTTCAGTTTAATTTGGTTAATTTATAAGAAACAAATTCAAAACTAGTTTAATTTTTTGGCCTGCTGCAAACCAAAAAGACTCCATTTAAATCCAATTCTGTAAAACACAACCGTATCCACATTCAGTTCATATCAATTCAATATAGTTGAATCGAAAAGTCAGATTCTGATCTATTTACATGCAGCTCAAGTCAGTCTGCTTAAAATACAATGCAGTCAAATTTAACAGTGAAAGTAATGGAAGTGTGTGTGTGTGTGTTTACACTTCCAACACATTAAAGTCTGTAATCTATTTGAGGTTAGAGTCAATTAAAATGGAAGAAAATAAGGCAGATTTTGGTTTGTGTTAAGTTATACCAAAGTTTTACAGTTACAGTTTCAGGGCCATTTAACATTTCCGTCATACTATTCACACCATTTACTAAACGGCAAAGAAATTGTCAGAGTAACTAAAGTTTCCCCTGACTCTGTGGAGCAATGCAGCACTCCCTGACCTGCTACTGCACACTGCCATTTAGCTAGCTGAAAGAGGGCTGCAACACTTTACTTCTATTCGAGAAAAATAGAGAAGGCTGTATGGAAATATTTCCAGTAATGAAAAAACATGGAAAGTCACGGTGCGAAAACTACAAGAGCACCAACGTATCACCCTTATTAAGGCTGTTATCAAACTGCGGTTAGCGAGCTTCAAAGTTAGCATGTCTGTTAAAATGCTATTCAAGATGATACCATAAATTATAAACTGGATAATCCCAGTTTGTGATATTTTTGTTAAATTAGAACCAGGGCTGTAAAGAAAATAACATTCTGTGCCACACGTGTTTTACTTCTGAAGCTTTTTTATGTTTTTCCTATACTGTACATGCTATTTCAAAATCAAAGCATTACCATAACTGTAGTGATCAATTATTCATAAATTTAGCCGTAGTAGGACTATCATTTTCTTTTCTTTTTTATATAAAAATGTATTACGTCATGTTTTACAGGACATACAGTAGAGAGGTGATCTGATTTATAATTCTGTGCTAACACCACAATACCATGGAAGGGCTGTGTTGAAGCTAGTTCCACTCTGAAAAGCCATTAGCTTTGCTGCTCATCATAAAATCATATTGGTCCAAGTTGGACCAATATGATTTTAAATGCAGTTAACAGCTGGTAAGATAGTAACTACTAATGATAACTCCATAAGACCCCTGTTCAAAAAAGTTTAAGCTATTCTTTTAAGGCTTGCTCAACGAAAATACAGTTAAGATTTGTATATAGCTCCACACCTCAGATTCTTAACATAATGTAGAGAAATAAATCTACTGTTATCTGTTGTATTCATATATTTTCAATACTTGTTAATTTTACAAAAAAATAAGAGTGTTGAAGCTAGAAAGATTTGGAGTCCAAAATCATTTGGTTGTAAAATTATCACTTGTGCCAGAAGAGTATGTAAGTCCCACCGAGCCCTGTTTGGCATCCAGAACACTGAAACGATAATGCCACACTCCCCAACGACCATGAGAGAGAAACCGGTTGAAAGACAGCAGCTTGGAGGTAAACAGAAACCTCTGCGGCCTTCTAATGGAGGGTCCTGGCCCTGAATGCAGCTGTTCACAATAGACGCTTCATGCCTCACTGTGTTTCAAACCACTAAATTCAGTGTGCCGCTCCTGAGTGTGGTCCCTCTGTGACTCGGGCCATTGAAAACTGTAGACTCAGCCTCTTTGGCCCACAGCGCACATTCACGCTGCAACAGCGCAATGACACGGGTGAAACGGAAAGAATTCAGAGACAAAACAGAAGGACGGAGAGGAAAGCAAAAGCAGAGGAGAGAGAGAGAGAGAGAGAGAGGAGCATGGGCCGGGGGAATGCCTCCGCCGGCATAAATAAAACAACTGTAGCGGCAACACAAGAGCCAGATTAGCTTCGAGCACATCTGAGTCCCTCGGCTCTGAGCTCTGCGTGCCGGCTCCCAGCCGGAAGCGGCGTGCTGCGAGGCCGACGTGGAACCCCTCCTTCACAGTGCGATGGACGGTGGACTCACATCACACCCCGTCACCTCGCTCAAAGAGCATCAGATCGACTCGCTGTCGGATCATAGACACACTTTCAGTTCGGCACAATGAGGGAGAGCCAAAGGTCGCATAGAGCTGCTTTCAAACCAATTCTGTGTAAACAATCTTAAGCGTCAGATAACTACTTCATAATTATACATAGCGCAAAAGTATTCACATTCACATGTTACAACCATAAACTTTAATGAATCTTATTGGTATTTTAATGTGAAAGACCAAAACAAACAAGCAGATTATTATAAAGTGAGTTTTTTTTTCTAATTCTGAGCGGTGCGGAGGGCATTCTGTGGCTGTGAACGTGAAAAGGTTCAAGCAATATCAAATCTGTGAGTGTGCAAAGCCTTCCCACCCCCACACACTCCGCTGTAAGCTATTATGTGCCAACAGCGGTGAGGAACAAGGCAAAGTTCAGACTCTTAGGGATATTTTGTGATTTCTAAGTACTGCAGTAAAGCGGCGGTGGGCGAGTGGTGACACGGTTTGTTACGCCGAGAACCAAATGCGTCAAAAAAGACAGTCAAACCATTCAAACGCTGTTTCATTGTAATTCCACGGCAATCGTTGCTGCCAAAATTCCCCGCCAGCAGACAAATGGCAGTCAAGCAAGCCGTGACCTTTGCCTCACAGCTACGGTTAAAAAAAAAAGCAGGCATCCCAGCAGACTTTCAAAAGAGGAAGAGAAAGGTTGGGTAGATGCTTGCTGACTCATAATCTCCACAGAAAAGTGTTCGCGTTAATGTTTTTCACGGCCTTTCAGCGTCACAGATGAACATATTGAGGCTGGGGAGATCTGTGGAGTGTGGCAACCAAGTGACATCTATGTGTTTACATCCTGCGGGACTAGAGATGACTTTAAGGAGAACGTTTGATGTTAAAAAGGCTGGAGGTTCACACAGTTTTAAAAGAAAATGATGATATCAGAGGAGGGTGTGATGTGATGTCGAAAAAAACAGGTCACAAAGAAATGTTTCCAGCTTACCAGAGAAACCCAAATACCCTGTCTCCTCTTCCTCGCTGGGCAGATGGCTGCTTCTTCCTCCTCTTGGGCTTTTCTTCAGTCTGGTGAATTTAAGAGAATAAGTACATTTTATTTTAACTTACAGCGTTCAGATTTTTCTTCTTTCGTTAGCAGGACTTCAAAGCAACCACAAATGAAAATCCAATCTCTTTCAAAAGATTTCTCAGTAGGACGTTTTGTACCCCCCCACTTCCATCCACAATGGGCTCGCTTCTCTGTGTTTGGTTTTATTACAATCTGCTGAAAATCCCTTTTTGTCAAAACCATGGGATGCGCCAACAGTAAATCTCCCCTCATCAAAGGCTCGGCCTTTTTTTTAAAGAACGCGTGTAAACCTTTATGGGTGTGTTTGGTCTTTGGATATGCACTTAAAACACACCCAACTGTGAAAAGATTTGTAAGAGAAAGGAAAGCAAACACCCAAGCTGTGTAAACCAGTGTGATTTTTGGACTCTCAGACACAAACAGTGTGTAGTCCATGCTGACAAAAGGCCCAGAGCTGGCACACATCTTCACCTCTCGCATCTCCTGTTGCTCTCTTATATCGCTGATCTCTTCTTTCTTCCATCTATTTGTCATCCTTTACAGACTTTCCCCGTTGTGCCTGCCTATTTCCCCCCTCAGACTCTCTTTTTCGGTATAAGTCCCCGCCACTGTCTTAATTTTCCTCGTCTCTCCTCCAACCAGCCATAACAGATCCTTTTTCCTCCCTTGATGCCCTCTCTTTCATTTTCTCACCTGTGTCTTGTCCCCTCGCTTTTCCTGCTTTAAGGTTAGGACTTACATGTAAGGACAAGGATCTTTACACGGATCCTTACATGTCCTTACATGTAGTAAGGATAGTGTCTATCCTATCTATCCTGTAGATACTGTTCGGACAGAGCGGTACATTGGTAAGACTGCTGTACAGATGTTTTTGCAAGTCTAAAAATTTTTTACTTTTTCCATTACACACCTATTTAAATCATTTATCAACAGTTGTTCTGAAAAAAGAGAGAGATTAAAGTTATAGATAATGGGTATTTGTATCGGTTTCACTTCAAGACTGGTCTGTATCAAGTATTTTGGAGCCTCTAATAGGTTTTCTTGAAAATGTGTCTTGTATTCAGCTCCAATCATCTTCCCATGAATTCTGATCAACTTCCTTCTCCTTGATGGAAGAAAACATCCCTACGGCATGATGCTGCCACCACCATGTTTGAGAGTGTGGATGGTGAGTTCAGAGTGATTTGCAGTGTTACTTTTACCAGGTTATCACTCCGTTTTGCATCTAGGTCAGAAAATTCAATTTAGTTGTTGTCAGACCACACAACCTTCTCCCTCGTGTTTGTTGTGTTTGCTACGTGGCTTTTTTTTTTTCTTTTAAGTAAAGCTTTCCTCTTCTCACGTGTCCAAAAAGGTCAGATTTCGGGAGAGCATGGCTAACAGGTATAGTTTCTCCCACATTAGCTTTGGATCTCTGCAGCTCCTCCAGTGCCATTATGACCTCTTGGCTGCTACTCCGGTTAATACGCTCCTTTCCTGGCCTGTCAGTTTGGATGGACATTCATGTCTCGCGTAGGTTTCCAATTTAGCTAATCTCCATTTTAGAATGATGAACTGAAAAGCTGTGGTGGATTTCCTGTGTGGGTATGAAAGTAAAGGGGACCAAGTACTAAGTGTTTATCTTAGTATTTTAAAACATTTGTTTAAAATTGCCTTTGAATGTTCCAGTTAAACTGTTTTACTGTTTTTAATGTTCGTATTTGTTTCTACATTCTATCCCTACTTGCTTTTATTCCTATATTTTAATCATGTAAAGCACTTTGTATTGTCTCTGTACTGAATTGTGCTATATAAATAAATTTGCCTTGCCTTGCTTTGCCTTGACTTGCCTTGCCTTATCTTTTTTGTGAAAAAAGAACTATGCATAATTTTCCTTCCAGCTTACAATGATGCTTGACTTTGCGTTGGCCAGTCTCATAAGATTTGCAAATAACACATTGCTGTGGTACAGTACACTTTTTCATTATTTCAATTATAATTGGTATTCCTGTTCAGAAGCACTTTTTATTATACTGGGTAAAATCGCCCTTCCATTCTGAAAGTAGTAAATACATTACGTATTCAGAAAAAGGAGTTAAATATCTCTGTGGGAGCTGCAGGCCTGTAAAAACTTGTTATTGCGCTCATTCCCCTCTGTCCCTCATGGTTGTCCCACATGCCAATCATTCTGACGCGCTCACGTAACGCCAGTGTGTGTGCTCGTTCATTCCTAGTTTCCGCTTGCTGGCTGCGCAGGAACCCTTCTAGTGTTTATGCATCCGGTTAGTCAGTGTTAGCCGTTCATTGTAGCTCCGCTGCTCTCACTGTATACTTTCAACATGGCTGAGAGTCGCAAGAAGCGAGCTGCATTCATGTTTATGAGAAGAAGAGGACAGCCTCAATAGAAATAAATAAGACCAGAGGGGGTTTTGGGAGATTTTCAAGATGTGATCCCCATGAAGAGCGAAAGAGCAGCGTAAGACAGTCTTGCACATACGCAGCTATTCAAGATGGGACTTGGGGGAAAATTACCGACCCTAGCTTTAATGCTCTTGGAAGGCACTGTAAATGTTGAGCCACCTATCACAAATGACTTGAGCACCCGGTTATAAAATGAATTGCATCATCCCGTTTATCTCCTTCTGTCACGTCTCGCCCACGATGTCATGCTTTTATCTGTCCTCTCCCTTCACCTCTCTCCATCGTCCTTCAATGAGCTGTGGGAGATGTGTCTTGACCTTAGACAGCACGCCAAATGTCGAATCTCTCTACAAACATGGCGATGAAAGCACTTCCTTCAACAAGGTTTCATTCAAAACAATCTGTAAGGACTCTTTTGCTTTGACGTTATTTTTTTCATGCCCAATCCTCTTACATCTTTTCTTTTATAGCCTCTCATGGTGAACGCAGACATGCTCCAAGGGATTGACAGGCAAAATGATTGAAGAAGCCAATCCAATTTACTTGTAGCAAAAGGCTTATCGACTTCAGTCTGCTGCTCAAAATAAGAGTCTGGAGGCCCAAATGAGAGGAATACACATGGTTAAATACAAGCACTGCTTTTGGCGTCGTCACACGGAGGCTATCGTCAGCTGCAGGTTTCCTCCTTATTCAACTCTTTGCATATCTAAAACTTATCATGAGCCTTCTCGTCCTACCTTCCCTGAAACCATGCATCATTGATTTCAACCAGCTGTGCAATTATTTGACTTCGACAACATACGGGTCGTCAATAAATGTCTACTCAAAAAGGATTGGAGAAAACAACAGATAAGAAAAGGATGTTCCCATAGCCCTGGATTTAGAAGGTTTCTGACCCAGACTTTGAAAACACTGACATAGATGTTTTTCTCTTCAAATATCACCTTGTATTAGTGCTGACACCGTTGCTGACTTCACAGAAACAGTACAGACATGCACCTCAGAGCTCTCGTACCAAACGCAATTGATGGTTTCTGCTTCTCCCGTGGATTTAGTAGATCGCCGTGAGAGGCTTATGCCGCTGATAACTCTAAATAAGACACAGCAACGAAATGACCTTTCCACATCCTGTTGGAGGGATCCAAAGCCTGATCCCATCAAAAGCGGGCCTCGCCCCACGACGTCGGGCCCGCCGTCCCACTGCCCCACCTCTGCCCTCGGACCCCACAGAGCCGGGCAGAGTTCAGTCTAGATCTGTTGCCAAGGAGATAGGAAGAAGGGGATGTGGTAGTGGGGCTGAAAATAGCCAGACTGTGGCAAGTGAACGAGACAACAACACAGCTCTCAGCAAGAGATCCTCAACACCTCTGGGACCGTTTTCATGCTGTGAGTAATGCCAGAGTTAACAGGCTGTTGAAACTTGTACAGGCCCAGAGTAAAACCAGATTTTAGTCTAATTAACTGCAAGATAAACACAAGCAGCCTGATTTGGTGCTAGATACTGCTGCTCCTGTAACCTATGTGGATGATTTACCATCTTTCTTCTGAACACCTTGGTTTTATTTTCAATATTTATGCCTTTTTACAATGTTGCTTCAACAATCACAGGATCACAAACGTGTCAAGCTGCAAGCTAAGGATAGTGAGCAACTGATTGGTATCAGTTGATTCAATCGGTGAACCAGAATGGTTCTTCACAAATGCATCGCAAATGCATTACATTAGGTTCGAAGAGGTATTTCCCGGTCAACAACTTATTGTGCTTCCACTAGCTGGCTCAATTTCCCCAGCCACGTCTAGGCCTGAGTGCTACGACCCGTAGGATCGAGAAATCACCTGAACAGGCCTGTCTCACAACACAAAGTATGCTATAATATATCAAACACACCCCGCCCTGCGCTTAAGAAAATAATTAGATGAAAAACAGAAGTAATCGTTTGTTTTGATGATCTGAGAATAAGCAAAAAACTGAAGAAATATGCAAGGGCTGCACATAAAAATAATAAAATATTGGTTTTCTTTTATGGTAAATTTTGCCCTTTAATACTTATGAGTCAAATTATTATCATAAGAAGTTCCTAAGTATTTACTACATTATGTTACAAGGGAGTAGCAGGTTTAGGCAAAAATTATTAACAGGGCTCCAGATAAATGTGCCTGTTTGTACCTCCAGTACAAGGCTAGAATAACCAGCACCTGACTGACATGACAGTAAGGCAGTTTTACTAACAAGATATCTGCTAAACTCGCTTCAAAGCAATAAGAATGCCCTTGTGTTTTTTTTTTATTCTTTACACATTCTTAAAACCTCCTTTTAAAGGAGCTTTATGCATTTTTTAGCAGATAATAAGATTATTTCACTTAACTTTACTACCAAGGTTTCAAGGTATAACAGACTGGAGGTTCTTCATTGGTCTATGGTCTACAGTACACACCTGGAGAAAAGGGTGGTCACTCTGATGCTTTCTCTGGCATCTCTTTAAAAGGACACAGTTTTAGCAGCTTTGAAATTAGACTTAGACTTAGACTTAGACTTAGACTTTCTTTATTGTCATTCTGTATACACAGAGTGCATACAGAACGAAATTTCGTTTTCACACAGCTCAGAAATATTGCAATATTGCAAATATTGACACATTTTAAAACCTCTGTAGGCTTCACAACAGAAACCAGCCCGTAGCTCAAGTCAACAAGTTGATCAAGCTTGACTCCCAATAATGCCACATGTTTTTTTTCCCCCTTCTCTCAGAAGGAAACAGTATTTGGTTCCTTCCAAGAGAAGACTTCCTTCACTTTTTCGAGTTAACACTAAAAACATTTGAAGACTAGAATTTGGATGTATCTAACTTATTCTATAGAAAATACTTAAATAAATGTGTGTTTGTGTGTGCATCACTCATGTGAAGGGAGATCCACATCACCCATAAGCAGGCTGTGTGTTTAAATGTCAGCTAATGAGAGGTAGAATGCGGACATAGAAGAGGCACAGAAGCACCGTTGATGCCAAAAATGTGTGAAATTATTAGAATAGGAAAAGTGAGGACCTGAATTCAGAAGACCTAGCTTTTGTGGACAGATATGGGTTCTGTTTGGCTTTTTATTTTTGCAATGAAAGGAGAATAACTAGAATAAATATCTGAATAAAGACAGACACACTCACTGACTCATCTTCTGCTTCTTCATCATCTTTATCATTGTACTGTTCTCCTCTAAAAACAATCTAGTAAATAAGCTTTTACCGTGAACGCTTTTTATAATTCTGTTGTCTTGGTTATAATCCCTTTAATCAATAATAAATATGTGAAACATCCTTTAGAATGGGACCTGTTTCTTGCCGGTACCTTTTTTGATATCAGTAAGTTGTCACAAGTAATAATTTGGCTTCTAATATATCATTAAGTATTAAGTAATCATTGTCTTCCTATTTTATCCAACATAAAAACTGCTTTTTGTACGCCACCTGCAGATCCTATCATCAACACTTTTTACATAACCACTACTCGTTGACCTTTGAATAGGAAACACGATGCCTCACCTTAATCTTCGTAGGCATCAGTTTGGACAGATCCTGTCAGCTTTTGTATTTGCCGGATGAAAGCGGAGTTCGGCGGTCATAATCCCAGCAGCTGTGTATTCCTCGATGTATCGGCTGTGACTGAGTGACAGTAGAGAGAGAGGAGCTGTTTCCCCTCAAAAAAAAAAAAGAATCTGCCTCCACTAACACACCCACCAACCTTCCTCCCCCTCCTCCCCACCCACAAACCCACCACTCCCCTCTCTCGCTGGGATTAAAACGACCTTTTGTCTATCCACAATACGGGTTAAACATTTCCTGCTATCGCATGAACGGCCACCCGAGTCCGCAAAAGTTACCGAGTTGGGTTTTGGAGACGTGTTTGCGCAGGAGCTTCAGACTTTTTAAAGAAACTTGTTTGTTTTGGATCAGAGACCAAACGTCGAGGAGAACAAGCGGAAGACAGGGTGCAACATTGGGCTATATGAATTTGGCAGAACATTAAAGCCAACCTGACACTTTAATTTCATGTTAAGTCGAACTGTGCATAGTCTGGATGAAAACAACTGTCGGCTTTGCTAAATGTGCTCGACTCAATAGAGCCTCCTCAATCTTCAATGGAGGGTGGAGATGGACGCAGAAATAGAGCAGCAACTTAGATAAAAAAAATGGGGGGAAAAGCCTCCGGGCACATCCTAAACACTTCCTTTCTCATACAGTTAGAAGCCAATGAAAGTGCTCAGCTACACCCGACAGATGTCCCCGTGCAATCTAATCTAGTTGACTCAGTGAGGGGAAGCTTATTTATTGCCGACTCCTCACCAGCATTATCGCGGCCCATTTTAAAAGAATGGATGTGAAAAGTCTTTTGACGTCTGTTAGCTATGGTTGCAGAGGGCAACAATGGTTTGAGAGAATGGCTTTTCTCTGCACCCGGCCTTAAATAACCCTCCTCTCGTGACAAAAGCCCAGAAAATGTAACATTATCTGCGTCAAAGAGCAACGTCCATCCCGCTGAACAATCACTTAGCCCTCTTTGTCCAAATAGCTCTTTGCCTCACATCTTTTCACCAGTTTATAACTGTTTTCAGTGCTTTTACTCAAGACATGTAGAAGTTAGGAGTTTTAAAGTTATCAGAGGTCATGTGTTTGCGTTCTGTCACAGTGAAAAAGCTGCCATCTATTTAGCAACTTAAGTAATAACCTACTGCCTACAACAACAACAAATAATGACAGAATGTGTCCCACCTCCAGTTGTTTTAAGATGTGAAATTGTTTAAGTGATCCACTGAGCCACAGAAAAAAGATAAGAGGGTGACAAGTCTAAAAATTGAAAGAAATGTGGCATAGCAGCTGGAGTTCTTCTTCTTCAAAAAAAAAAATAAAACAAAAAAAAAACAAAACAAAAAAAAAAAAAAAAATATATATATATATATATATATATATATATATATTAGATAGATAGATAGATAGATAGATAGATAGATAGATAGATAGATAGATAGATAGATAGATAGATAGATAGATAGATAGATAGATAGATAGATAGATAGATAGATAGATAGATAGATAGATAGATAGATAGATAGATAAAGATATACACACAATGAAATAAACTTGGCAAACGAAAAACTGATTCAGGTCGTTATTCTAGCAAAGAGCTGTAGCTGCAAGATTTAGCATCAAGTGACCACTAAAGGTAAGGCGAAGATATTTACATACCCTGTACAAAAGGATACATTTCTATTGTTCTGACTCGGTCTGACATTAAATCCGACTAAACCTTTCCTGGTTCAGGTCAGTTAAGATTACCGCAATCATTTTTATTTGCAAAAAGCCAAAATAAATGTTGAGGCAATTTCTTCCGAAAAATCTTAAGACACTAAAAAAAATGGCTTTGTTGGCTGGTAGCCACCTAGTAATCAAGTTAGCAATATGCTTAGGACTCCTGTCTATTTAAAAGGCCCGATTGTGCCCAAGATTTTACTTACTAGCTGATGATGCTTCATCATCTCCTGTTTCTTTCCTGTTAATGCTAGCTTTTTGCGACGTGCACCCGGCCCTCTTACTGCAAAACACCCATAAAATATTTTATTTTCTTTCACACCATCTCTGAGAAACAGAACCTGTTTATATGGATTTGCAATTGTTGGTTTGGGTTGGTAAAATATCCTGTTTAAACTCAAATGTCACAACACAGACTTTGGGCATACCCAGGCCCTGTCTGAGTACCAACACACATCGAAAGCAGACATTTTCTCCTGGGTTCAAAATTTGTGTGGGAAGATTCTGGATCTTTTGCTTTCCATTACAAAAAGTTCAAACAAAGATTAACCGAAAAATCAAACACTCACAGGAACTGGGAAAAACGACAATGAGAAACTTAAAATCTGATCTTTTTCAGATCAAAAAATGCAACCACCATACTAAGCTCTGTAGTTTAGTTTATCTAAGGTGCTTGTTAGCTCTTTACTTGTTGATATCTGTGACTTATACGTTGTAAAACTGTATGGGGCGCTACCCATTCTTGCTATAGTCATAAACTATTTGTTTAGCAAAATATATTTTGATCGTGATATTTAGCCTTAGGTTTGAACTTCCAGTGCCGCTTTTTAAATAATCAAATATTTTAATATAAAATTATATTCAACTTTTTGGGTAGCCTTATATTTTGTTTCTTGTAAAACCTTATTCACAACAGATAGCAATGAACTCAATCATAATACAGGAAAACATTTTTCATTCAGCATAGAGGGGTCCAATTGTGGAACACAATATTCAAATTGTACTTCTGTCTAAATCCGTGCCCGATTCGTTCTTTGGTCTTTCTGTTTCAAAAAACAAAAACAAAGAACGAACTATACATGGATTTATACAAGTAAAATTTCAAAGATAGACTTAGAAATATTCTTCTGAACAAAACGTACTTAGGAAAATTATTTTGGGTGCCATTTGTTTATGTTTTTTTATACTGTCACTTAGATCTTTAATTTACGTAAGTATAATAAATGTAAATAAACTCAGGTGAGAGTCAAATAAGCCCCTTAAGATTTTCTTATCTCAAGCATATTTAGCTTTATTCTTGTTGAGATTTGTTGCTGTTTTTATATAGTGCAAATAAAAAGAACAAATGGAACAAACAGTTTATCATTTAGCAACATATTAATGTAATTTGTCTTTAGTGTTTGGGTTTCCGGTCAGTCAGAGGTAGGTGGCGCAGTCATGACTTGGTGTAGGTGCTGAGCATGAAAGCAAAGAATTCATGACGTGTGGGCGAGGCCTGAGAAGGACGTTTGCAGCTGGATACTTCTCAGTTACAGTAATTATAACAATAAAACTCTTCAGTGTGGGTTTACTGAAGCAGGACAGCTTACATTCGGCTATTTTCAGGATCATTTGTTTAAAAAACAAAGTGACAGGAAGCACAGAAGAAGAAAACTGTTTTCCATGGAGGCAGGTCAGCCGTTTATTCAGGCTTCAACTTTTAAACTGATCCCGACTTCTGCAAATGAGTTGCTTTATTTTATTTCTCTGCAGCATATCATCTGTGTCACTGAACATGTGGTAATGACAAACAAGGTAAGGGTCTGCATTCATGTAGGGAATCAATTTGTCTCCATCTTACAACCGGTTTACAGTGACTCACACTGTATAAATAATTAATGACTGCTCAAAGGAAGCATTTAGAAATATTTTGAATTCTGTTAATTACATTTCTTAACCCTCTTTGTGAGCAACATTGCATGCAGGCCACATTAATTTATTTTAAATCTAGGAGTTGTTTATCACCCTTTTTTCTAGACAGCTTCTATTTTCAGTATCTGACAGTTATGTTGCGTCATTTTTTTTGAGTTTGTGTTTTTGACTGTTATACCAATTAAAAGCGAAAAACAAAAAACACATGTCCAAACCACTCTACACTAACAAGATTATAAGAGTGCTAAAGAGAATTTGGAGACTACCAGTATTCATATCATACAGAAACTGGAGATTGGAAATTGGCTGCCAATCTCTGATTAGTGCTTCATTAATTTCAAAGGGAAAATAGTTACCTTAGAAAGTGCAACTTTTGCCTGTCAGAACTGATCAGAGACCCAGAGTGGCAGTCTGTAGGATACAAACCCAGAACCTTGAAGGTCTACATGTGCAACAGAAAGGATAACTCAAGATGGTGCCCTAATTGTGTGATTGATTTTATTGAATTCAGATTCAATCCAGCATTAAAGTAGGCAGGTCACATTAATGTAACAGTAACCTTCCAGCGTAGCAGCTAGAATTCAGGAGAACTATGGTAAGGAAGGCACATGACCATTATGCCTGGTGAGCTAGCCCCCAGGGGTCAAAAGGGGAAAGCAGAAGGACCACACCGTGCACAAGGATCCAGAGACTCACCGGATCAGCCAGGACCGCAGACACCATGTGGGCCCCGGCAGGTGCACCCAGCCTTCAAACCCACACTGTTGACCCAGGCATAACCTGAATCCATTACCTTACCCCCAGGCCTCAGATCCAAATCTACCAAACCCACACTCGCACGCCCCCTGCCCACTAAGTCCAAGCCACCAAGCCCTCCAGCCCACACACTGAGTTAAGCGTGCAGGGGAAGCTTCCCCGCCAGTGCTCAGAAATACCCCTTACCAGGAGCCAAAGCAGGACCTAAGTCACCCAGGGGCCTCGCCCCAAATCCACCCAAACCAGTCAGGGGCAGCAGCGGGCCAAACAAGAGGCCACAGCGGTCGATGCTGAAACCCCGCCTCAGTGCCAGCATCCAAAACACCTTCATCCCACCACCGACACCTCCATGTCATGCCCACTGCCACTCCAGGGCAGCACCCGAATTTCCAGTCTGCCTAGGGACAGCATCGCCTCAGTGCCACCATCCTCATACCCCAATGCCAAAGTGGCAAAGCCCAAACCCCTAAGCCACTAAACAATGTCTTCAACTATTGAAGCCCAAATCAATTTGAACATCTTCAGTTGTTTTTTTCTTACAGGGAGACATTATCTCAACAGAAACAAAATAAAAACAAAAAAAAGTTTTATGCAGTGCTTCAACATTGCATTGCATTGCTTCAACAGATTCTGTCCCACTCCTGACAGAATCTGGTTCTGGGTGGAGTCGTGGCCGAGTGGTTAGAGCAACGCGCTTGCACTCAGAGAAGGTTGCAAGTACTCAGTTCAATCCCCGGTCCTGGCACTCTGGGTCCCTGAGCAAGACCCTTAACCCCTGATTGTGCCCCAGGTGCCGCACATGGCAGCCCACTGCTCCCCAAGGGGATGGGTTAAGATGCAGAAGTGAATTTCTCCATTGTGAGATCAATAAAGTTCAATTATCAATTATTAACAAGGGTGTGGCATCTATTAATTTCCAAATCCACATTTGTGACGTCACAAAACATGTTAAAATGTAACCTGGGCCCAACAAGATGCTTACTGTTGAACTGCACGTATATCATTTCCACCTACTTGCAGTCTAAACAGTTCGCCTAGGCTGCGGCTTTACTTTTAATTTCGTAATGAACGGCCTCTAGCCTTTTTATATGTTAACAACTCAGCATGTAAAGGTTTATTAGCTTTGACGTCGCCGCGTGAAATGGCATTAATTTTAAGAAATTAAAATAAAAGCATTCACGGGAGCAGACACTTTTCAGAGAGATGATGGATAGGACTGAAGCGTATGGATTATTGTATGAAACAGGAGAAAGAGCCATATTTCTCTGAGCGAGGGGTGTGATTGACCAAGTCTAATGGGCATTATTTCTGCACACTGACTCTGTAGAGCAGAGACACTGGGCGATCCCCGCCGGCCCATTGCTCCTTTAGACAACACACTGAGATAGGAGCGCAAGCGCTGCCTGCTCTTTGTCATGACACCAATAGATTTACAATATTTCAATGGCAACTTTTACCAGAGCAAAGTTCGTGCGGCAGTGAAATTATGCAGTCCTAACTAGAGTGTGTGTTTGTGCCTGTGTGTACGTGGGTGTCCATGGGCGTCCATGGTGAGGGCTTCTTTTGAATTTCCTTGTCAGAAGTGTGAATGGGAATGAAATATGATTGGCTCGGGGTGAAAACAAGGGTCTGGGTTCACCACACTATCAAGGCGGGGTGGTGGGACACTTGTGAACTACTCCCAGCGACAGAATTAAATAACAAGTATTGGTGATTTAGCTCTCTAATGTTTGCTCAGTAATCCTCAAGACTGTGTCTGTTCCAACCCGTCATACAAAAAAGGTGCTCTTATGTGTTTTCAGGTCACGTCGAGGAGAAAACTGTTTGGATGTTCTCCTGTATGAACTAATAAAGCATGACACTGACATGATAGGAATAGAAAGCACTGTCCTCAGGCAATTGCTTTTCATTGTCCTCATCCATGTCTGTATCAATTTAGGTCTCGTTACCTCTGGATCAACTCATTAAAACGTGAACAGAAGGGGGGCTCTGAGAGCTGAGGTGCTGAAGAGGGATATGTACAGGTCTGGTCAGAAGTTTACATACACCAGCCATGGGCCTGACAGATTAATTTGGACAGTTTTCTTTTCAGCATATAATAAACATAAAAACAACTTCATTATTTTGTTGCTATGAACCAGTTCCTGGATTAACTATGGCTGGATTTTGGACAATTATTTGTGCTTAAAAATCTTGGTTGTTTGTAACCAGCCTTTGAACAAAGTATGTTCCATGGGGCGAAGGCCAGGGCCATTTCAGAAATGATTAATGTTAGATGATTGTCTTGAGACGATGTTGAGGAATGTGAATGTAGTCATCCTTCATTACTCTCTGACACAGAAAGTACCCCTGAGTCAGTGCGTCCTGTGCTGTTTTTGTGTCTCTCCTCTGTCCTCTCAAACCCCCAGTCAGTCGTGGCAGATGGCCGTTCACACTGAGCCTGGTTCTGCTGGAGGTTTCTTTCTGTTAAAGGGGAGTTTTTCCTTTTCATGGACACTATATGCATGCTCGATATGAAGCAAAGTCTATGACACAATACAAGCGACTGTCTACTGTTACTACACATCCAGGATGTGTGAATGCACCAAGTCAATGACTTGATGCAACCTGCTGGGTTTCGTTTGATACCAAACCAAACTGTCCGTCTCAACAGAGTGAATTGACTTTGTTAAGTCCCTCGAGGTGAGATTTGTTCAGAAGTGGCGCAATAGAGATAAACTGAATTGAATTTTCCCAACCAATATGTCTACCGCACCAGTAAACAAGGCCTCAATTTACTCCACAGCATGATACCACTATCATCATGCTTACCAGTTTGTTCACTGTTTTTTAATCAATCAATCAACCTTTGCTTATAGTGCACTTTACAAGCCTAAAGGGACCAAGGCTTTGCAGAGGTTCTTAGGGTTGAATGACTCCTTCAAACATTTCTCTTTACATTGTAGCCAAACACCTCCATCTTTGTCTGCTATGAAAAGTGTATTTTTTTGTATAATAGCTCCACCTTGAAAAAAACACCTCTTTAAATGCATCATTAAATGCAAAAACAATTGTATGTAAACTTCTGACCAGCACTGCAGCTAACAGAATTAGAAAAAAAATACACAATTAAAAAAAAAAAAAAAAAAAAAGCCTGTCAATCAAGAAGACAGAGCTCAAAGAAAGTGGTCAGGTTATTTAGACAATTTACATGAATTACACAAAGACCCCCAGAGAGACGGCCGTGACCTCTCCTCAGCTATTTGAAGCTAAACAACACCCGGATCCCACCCATCGGCACACACACACACACGGACACACACACACAAACCTATACACAGTGTGACACTGTTGCTGGAGAGTGGTGTTACTGGTTTCCATGGTGCCATGAGACTCACTGACAGGACTGAAGTGTTAACATGGACAAACACAAGACAGACAGAGAGAGAGAGAGAGAGAGAGAGAGAGAGAGAGAGAGAGAGAGAGAGCAGTAAAAATGACAAGGCAAGGGTGGTATAGAAGAGATTTACCACACAGAGGCAGCAGACCATCCCAGAGGTTAAGGACCAGTGCGTATCGTATTTCTTTTTTACTCAAAGAGCCTCAGAGACACAATCCAAAACACACACACAACACTTCAAACAGCGGAAGGGAAAAGTGGGCCAGCACTTCTTTTCTTCTCTTATGTATTCACACCTTTCCTGGTCTCTGTAATGCAAAATAATACCGTAGAAATGGGATTTCCATCTGTAGGTTTAATATGACTCCTGTCATTAACGGTCAACAACTGAATCCAGTAAATGCCGCAATGTTGACGTTCAGTGCAAAGCTAGTCAGATGATTACAGGGATCATGCAAAACAACCGTCCATTTACAAAAACTATCAAAGAGGAAAATGTTTGTCAGTGATTGCAAAAAAAAAGAGACTTGAAACCCTTTTATTCTCCCAGATAGATGTGCTTACTATGTATTAACTTTATATTCCTTACCTGGAAAAAGCTCATTAGTCTTTATAACAAGACAGAAAAAGGAGTAAAACATGTTAAAATCATTTTTTTAATAATTGAAAGTTATTTCACTTCACAAAATGTTGTGTACATCTACAGATACACTTGCACAAAATATTTCTATATTCTTTATTTTATTAATTTAACCTTTACTTAACCAGGAAACAAAAACTCAATGACATTGAGATATTTTTTTTTTTAAAAACAGGGCAAGTAAGGTACACAGGAAGACACAAGTGACAGCAAGGAAACCATCCATCACATGGGGGGATGGTTTCCTATCTATGGCAATTAATGGGCAAGGGCTACATCCTAGACAGGTTGCCAGTCCAACACAGGCAACTGAAAGACAAACGCCCTCACAACAGGCGATGTACAGACCAGTTATGTGTTTTTTTTTTTTTGGACCCACGAATGCACAGGGAAAACATTTTAACTGCATACAGATAAAGACCAGAGGCCAGGATTTGAATCCAGGACCTTCTTGCTGCAAAGCAACAATGCTAGCAACTGTACCACTGTGCAGCCTACAATCAAGCTGGTCAACAGTAAACATACATAAACATTCAGCTATTTCTTTGAAATAAATATTCAAAGCACCTACAAGTGGATATTTCTACCTGTAGGTCATTGAGAAGTTCTTTCAAATTGTTCACGAAATCTATCTTTGAGTTTTGTGCCATTCTGAAGACAAATCAGGAACTGCATCGTTCTTAAATCACTTATATCCAAAGTCTGGGACTAAACACTGTAGCCACCTGAAGTTTCTTCATTTGATGATAATATAAAGGACCATGATAGTAAAATTAGAATTATTACTTTAAACTTGAATCTACCAGGGTTTAAATAAGTTTGGGCTGAACAGTAGATTCTTACTTTTACTCTGAGAGTCATAAAATGGTTCCAACATTTCCAAATGCCCTTAGATGTGGTGGACTCACTCATCAGCTTATTGCAAAGATTGTACCTTATTTAATCCTTTTTAATTCTATTTGTGACTCTAGATGCTCATTGTCCTACTTTAATAAAAATGAAAGGAGGATCTAACACTGCAACAAATGTATTATTATTTCTAGAATATTGCATTTCGACAAAGAGAACGTCAACATCTTTTACTGCTGCTGGGAAATAAAAAGATAATACTTTTTTCTAAATAGGCAATAGCAACATTGTTACAACTGGCAATTATTTTGGTTTATATATAGCCTTTTCTTTATGTGTTTTTGTACAGACTCCATTCCTTTTTTATTTGCTGCACAATCTCCCTGAGGATCTTTAGATATTATGCAGATATTTCCAGGGTGAGTCTTTCCATTCAAGATAAACTCACTAAACAGCTTTGTTCTTCATGACTGGTCTAATTATGGCCCCAAGAGACTTTGATATATTGTTATTTTTTGCTTTTTATGCATCATTTGATGAAAATCCAGCTCCCCTTATGTATTGTTAACTAGCCAATGACTCTGAGTGGCCTGCCAGAATGTGACAGAATGTATACTGCAATATGGCAACCATTCATGTGCTAATGAAGCAGGAGAGGAAGCATTGCAGCCTGCTTTGACACAGTGTCTGGATGGGGCTTGCCTCCAACTGCAGAGCACACCAGCTGAGGACATGAGGGGAGGTGGAAGATTTCCAAAAGTACTCCACAGCAAAAGGAGGGAGAGGTCCACTGAGCAGGTTTCTTCCTCTTATACGGCCCATACTGTCACCCATAAGAAGATCATCCCCAGTCCAGTGAGCATCGAGCGTCCGTGGGTGATAATAGACACACACTGTCTCCCTTGTACTCATTCTCTCTGTATGTGTATGTGCTCTGATCTCGGTGTCCATATGCATCCACAGACGGCGTAGGCATGTGTGCGCCGCCTATGCTTCCCCACCAGGGCCAATTTCCATCCGCCGTCTGTGTGAGAGAGCGCAATCGATGCCGCACGGGGCGCGCCATCCAGGCTGTTCATTACCGTTGGAAGCGCTACGGCCATAAGCAAAAACAGCCAGGCCTGCTGATGCATAACGTATAGGCTAGGGCTGGGCGGGTGAATGGTAGTTTCACTTTACACAGCTCTACTGCATTAAGCCCGTAGTTTACGAGCAGGAAGAGCAGAACTCGCTGATGAAGCTGTGGTTTAAATTTCATTAGTTCTCATTAGTGTCATGAACCAACCAAAACAACAGCTGAGGCGGCTCGGTGTCACCAGCAGCGATCTTTGATGGGCATGCGTGTGGCAGCAGGAGGGCAACCAAATATTCCTTCTTCCACACTTCTTCTAATCTTCATCTTCCCCCATGCTGGGAGGTCTACTCCCCAACCACCTGTCTCCTCAACCCAGCCTCTACAGAACAACTGAGCAGGTCACCATACAGCCCCCTCCGACAAGATCTGCACTCTTTAAAGTTTCTCACCGTTTGTCGTGTTAATACCACAAACCTCGGTGTAGTTTAATGAGATAGACCAACACAGATCAGTGCATTATTCTCTTTTTCTCACACGCCCCTCATTTTTCTGCCGTCGCAAGAAGCTCAGAGGGGTTCAGACTGTGACGCATTTGACAGATTGCTGGAAAGATGTTGTGGCATGTCTTTCATTACACACGTCCCTTCAAGTCACAGAGAAGTGCAAGTCCATTTCTCTGAGCGTGGAACTTTGGGACTAAAGAGGCTGTTTTGTTGTTAAAACGGCGGAGATATGTTGCCTTGAATAAGCAGAGTCCTCTGTAACAGGAACTTCACAATCTGCTATGTTACAACATATTTTATCAGAAGTTAATGTGACTAACACAACGCAGTACATAATTGTGAAGCAGAATGATAATGGCACGTGGTTTCCTTGTACAAATATAAATCTGATAAGTGTGGCGTGTATCAATTGTTTATCCGCCTTGGGGTATATCTCCACCATCTTTGACATCTAGAGACTTGGGGTTTTGCTCGTCCGTCTTCCTAGAATAGCTGAAGCTCAGTCACATTGGACTGGCCGTGTCTCTGAACATCCTTTTTCAAGTCTTGCCTCAGATTCTCAACTGTAATACAGTCTGAGCATTGACTGAGTCACTAACATGTTCATATGCTTTGATCTCAACCTTGCTATTGTACTATGTTTGCCGTCATTATCCTGAACTTGCACCCCAGGATTCAAATTAGCGGAATAAAAGCCTACAAAGTTATTCAATATATGTTACATTTCTGAAGCGAACATGTTTGATACACAGTCAAATTAATGGTTTATAAGGACAGCAATGCCTAATCTCAAAGCAACAGTATGGCAACAACTTAAATCAAACAACTAGCTCAGGATTTTTGTGTATCATACTATCTGACATTGCATTGCATTTCCAGCCTTCAGTGAATGGGCACAGAAAGCCAAACCAAAGAATGGTTTCTAAACGGCATAAAAGCTTTGCACAAGTACACACCTGTTCAAATAAGAAACAGATGGCCAAGAAAAAGCAGAGTGAAAAACATCAAACTATCTGCCTTGCGGCAAATACTTGGACTGTTTTTTGATGAGCACAAAGCATTAATGAACACCTAGTCAGTCTGATCCTTTGCTTCCTGCCCTCCCTTTCAAAACGAAATCTGTCCTGCGTTGAATGGCTCAATAGAAATATGAAAAAGGATAACTTCTGCACTCTCTGTTAATACGCATATTGCTAAAAATAAACAACTCTGATCCAAGCTGCAGATGGCGGGGTGGGAGTGACGGTATGCTACGGTGCTCTGTGGTGAAGGAGAGAGCATGAATCAGCCTGTCTATGGCAGAGTGATGCATGAACACACAGGAGCGTGGACACACACGAGAGAGAGAGAGAGAGAGAGAGAGAGAGAGAGAGAGAGAGAGAGAGAGAGAGAGAGAGTGTGATAGTCAGAAATATATACAAAAGGGATATATATATATATATATATATATATATATATATATATATATATATATATATATATATATATATATATATATATATATATATATAGTACAGTCATATTCAATAAACTAGAATATTATTGAAAGGTTATTTTATTTCAGTAACTTAATTCACTGTGGGAAACATAGATTACCACAGACTGATTATGTTTTAAAGCCTTTGTTTTTGGTAAATAGGATATTTTTCCCACCTCCAGCTAATAAACAATACAGCAATTAAGATTAGAATATTGCATCAGACCAATAAAAAAGCACAATTTTTCATGCAGAAATGGGGGTTGATGCAAAGCATGTCTAATACCAGCTTAAAGGCTGTTTTTGTTTTCAAAAGGTACTTTTAATCTGGTAAACAAGCCTCTTTGTAATGCATATTCTAATTTATTGAATATGACTAAGTTTTGCAAAATAGCAACATTAGCAAACAAATATTTATCATTTATATGAGAGGATGTATGTCTCTTTGGCATAACAGCACCCACACAGAAATATCCTGTTTGTTTATGTGTGTGTGTTTATGGTGACTCGTCCACACAGATAAAGCCAGGCAAACACTGAAATGAAATCAGCTCTAAAATAGCTTTTCAGTTGTTGATTTTCTCTTCTACTTTCTTGAAAATGACTCATCTCTCCCAATGGACAAGCGTACTTCACAAATTCTTAAACACCATTTTCAAGAAGCCATCGGGGCGAATAATGTTGTTTAAAACCATTCAGATTGAAAGCCTAACCTGTTGGAAACTGGACTGAGAAGCAGACAAAAGCAGCCAGGTAAACCAGCCTGGCCCAGAGACAGTTTCCACTAGCCTTCACATATTTCTAAATCTAATATATCACTATCAGACCCATCTATTCAGTTTAAAGTCGGTTTCCAGCAATTACCGCTGTGACAGGGAGGTATCTCCAGATAAGCTTTTTTCATTGTAGCAGCTTTATTACTTCCTTAATCTGAATTCATATTTAGGCCATAAACCTCATATATATTGGTAGTAACAAATTATACATTTGTGCTGTCAAAAAGATGTGTCATCAAAATCTTTCTCTTTACTGGCCCTGACTTGTGATTGGCAGGTCAGATTGAGAATTTTTTATTTATTTATTTTTTGCTAGCTTGTCAATGCTCTGTAAATGTAACAACAAATATAATGTTCCTTAATGCACTCTGGCTTCAAAGCTACCACTATCAAGCAACCTGGTTATCTTTTATAGTCATTAATATTGAAATATTATTCAGTTAAATCATAGTTCTAAGAAGAAATATAGAAATTGCCAAAGTCAGATATCAGTGAACATGTAAAATGGGTCTTGGCCTGTAATACCTTCATCAAGGCCTCCAAAACCAGTAGGACCAAAGCACTACATCAAAACAAATTACAGTTTATATTATCTTTAGTGAATCACAGTAAATAGTTGTCTTTTAAGTTCACACTTGTTTTTTTTTCGATTGGTGTTTTCCAAGTCCCTCAGTGGAGGAAGACCACACATTCCTTCATCCATCCCAGCCTTCCTGACTCGTTCGCCCTCCTCTCTTTCTTCTATACCCGCCTCCCCTTTTTTCCCCTTCCCAGGACGCCCCTGCTCCGTGGTGCAGGTGACAGCTCAGGCACAATGAGCTGATTCCTCTGGCCAAACCCGAGCAGCTCGTCCGCCTGCTCCACAATGTGAAAACGGACGGCTGCGTTCTGAGTCAGGCACGCCGGTTAGCAACGGGGAGATGGAGTCGAAAGTGTTAAGAGGAAGAGACGCAGGCGGTGGGAGGAGGAGGGAGGACGAACGTGCAGCAGGGTCAGACAGATGGAAAAAAAAACTGAAAGGTAAAGGTGAAGGAGATTCAAACTTCGATGTATAGGAACGTTTACGGTTATAATGACTGTGAGGAAGGTAGTCTGTGTGGCTGCGTGTGTGGGTTGGACTGCAGAGCGGACTTCCTTTTAATTACAATATTGCTCCCTCCACCTCCTCGTCCTCCTCCTCCTCCATGACACTGTTGAACACACACACACACACACACACACAACAAGCTCTACATGCCACACCTGCCATGAGGAAGATTGGATTTACACAGCATCAATAATTCACCCTGCCTTAGAACCCTGAACACAAAAAAACACACAAAGAACACGGATCTCGCCTTAAAGAATGGCCGAAAAACTACAAAATCACACAGCGATGCTGAAATAAGCAGGGAATAAACCGACCGATCGCCGATCATTACAGCACAAAACTAGACAAAGAGCTGTGGGAACACAAACAATAAGAAGGCTTCTGGCACTTTTCTATTATTAGGAACACCTGACTTAAAAAAAATAAAAAAAACAAAGCTCTCTCTCTCTCTCGGCATCACATTTCCAAAGCCCTCACTGCTCACTGGGAACACTGACGAAGGCAGGCTTTTATCTGAACTGCTTTTTGCACGAGCCAGAATTTCGGCCGCCCTTCGTGTAGCAGCCAAACGCAGGATGCAACCGTGCTTCTGGTGTTGTTGTTCTGAGCTGCTGTTTTGTTGTTCTCCACAGTCAGCTAACACCTATCCCTCAGCCGGGCGATCTCTTGTGGCCAGATACCATTACAAATTACTAAGTAATGTATAATGCTTGTTCCTTCTGACTTAAAGTTACACACACTGCTTTTTGGTTTAATAAGTTTAGGGCCCAAGTAGATTTTTATATGTCTCAAATAGTCTCAGATTGGGTTACTGTATAAATATTGAGACTGACAAAGTTTGGAATTAATATCAGAATAACTACTAGTAACACAGTTGCAAAACTGAATGACAAATAAATACTATTTACAGATTCTTGTATGCAACCATGAGAATGCTGATCTGTGGTAAATTACATGTAATGATATGTAGAGTATTCTTAAAGGAGTGCTGACATCACTGTATAAACTATTTCATCTAGTTGATTTCGCTGCATATGTGAATTCTCTGAAGAAATTCATAAAAAAACAAAAAAGTCGCCTTTTTGTAGTGGGTTGTTTTGGCAGGTCAGATTTCCCTGGCATGGTTGGGTATGCGGCTCTACCTAATTGACTTTAGTAATAGTAATATAATTTTTATTGTCATTGAAACATACATTGAAACACACATTACAACGAAATTTGTTCTCTGCTTTTAACCCATCACTCTTGGGGAGCAGTGGGCTGCCATGTGCAGCGCCCGGAAAGCGTTCTGGGGTTAAAGGTCTTGCTCAGGAACCCAGAGTGCCAGCACTGGGGATCAAACCGGGTACTTGCATCCTTCTCTGAGTGCAAGCGCGCTGCTCTAACCACTAGGCCACCACTCCTCTGATCCCCTTTACTCTGATTGGCTGCAACCATATATGGGAAACTAGTCTAATGCGCCACCACACGTCCTTGCCCCTTCCATCTACACCTCTCTTCTCAGCGCAGCACTGTCACAAATATATTATTATGGCATTATGGCTGGTTGAAGTGTTTGTGTTGCAGGATGTCAGACAGGCGAGGCCAAGCTGACCAAAGGCTTTAACCTGGCAGCTCGATTCAACACGGTGGGAATCTAAAGCTCTAAATACAGGACCGCGGCGAAAAACTCGCAGCACGGCTGCTTCAGACAGTATATACATTTATCAGACAAGACAGCATTTAGAAATTAAATAAACTTATGGGTAATGACAGTGTTGTGGCCGCCACCTTCAGTGTTGCTACAGAAGTTTTGTTTGTTTTCAAAACCATTTTGTTCGAAACCCTTGACTTGCATTCCTCCATGTCCAAGGAAAGAGTCTTGAGTAAAGTGTGCTGAACATAGTCTCACATTGGTTTATAATTGTGTGGTAATTCCCCACAAATGAACTTCAGCCACTGCTCTGTAATTTTCTCATCCTTCGTCCGTACGCAGAAACTTCCATCCATTTTTTTTTAGCAAACTCTGACATAACAGCTCCTCTTTTTAGTACCCATCCTCTTGTGAAGTAGTAAGACATGCTAACACAACTCATGCCATTAACTTAGCCGCAAAGATGTATCAGCGGGGTGGGGTGGGCGGCTGGAGGGATGGAGGGGATGGCTGTTTGCTTGATGGTGTAGGAGAATTAGCCTCGTGAGACCATCCTGATCTCGCAAGCTTTCAAGGTTTCACTCGCAGATCAGTCTGGCTACCCTCCGTTAAAGAAAATTTGGAGCCGTTCACCAAACGAACGTCCAATCAGCGTTGGCTTTGAGGCGGGTTGAGGTGTGACGCAATGAGAAGCGACAGTTCAGTCTAAAGAACATGGCGGCTTCAGCCGATGAAACTAGCGTTAGCGCGGCTATCGAGCAAGTTTTATTGGAATTACAGAGTATTTCTTTGCTGAGCTAACGAGCCTTTACCTGCAGCAGCAAGAGTAGCTTGGCTTGTGTTTGTGTTTTCGTCGTCGCTCTGTTACGAGCGACGACGAATCTGATTGGTTTATTTGGCCCGTCTATCACCAACATAGGCCAATCAGCTAACCAGTATTTTCGCCCCTTCCCAAAATTACTTCAACGGAAGGTTTCCAGATGGATATGCGGAGCAAATCTATCTGGCGGCGTCAGGTAATAGGAGAATATGAATAGTGTAGAAAGATAACCTACCTAGGCAAGGCAAGGCCAATTTATTTGTAGAGCACATTTCAGTACAAAGACAATGCAAAGTGCTTTACATGATTAAAACATAGGAAAATGTATGTAGAACAGTAAATTGTTCTCTGATTTGTCCGTTGTTGAGCAAAGCAACAAAGCTGAATGTCCATGAGCCTTTAGTACCCACTCTTGACATTCACACGGCTTCATCAGTGCACAACAGATCATATTATACCCCCAAAACCACAGAAAAAGGGAATTTGTTGTCATCATGGCCACTTTTTACTCCACGTTAAACCCTTCTGTTCTTTCAGCGAATTTCTCAAGAATGCATAAGCAGTCATAGTTCCATTTCCAAACAACTAGGGCTTTTTCATTCCACAGTGATAATGAATATTCATAAGATATATTTAGGATTGCTTCAAATCTTCTCAGAAAGATTCTTCACAGCAAGGTCATGCTTTGTCATTGTCACAGAAATTGCAAACATACCCTAGAGACACGTCTCAGACTCTCTAGGCTTCAGTTAGTGTTGTTGGATGTTAAAATCTATACGAGTACAGGTAGACTTTTTTTCATTAAAACAGAGCCACTGTGGCTTATTTTCAAGGACTGTCTGAAAATGCCTCCTCACAATAACTGGAAAAAGTATGCACAATTTAGATTTTCAAAGTTACATCCGAACAAACAACCAGGCCTCCTGAATTTCCTAGGAACCAAAAACACCTGGGTGAAGATGTTTGGCCTTTATGTAGATCCTCAAATCTGGCAAACGCCAAACAAGCATGATGGTTCATGATGTGTTCTTGTTCTGCATCTGCATCCTGCAGTCATTTGGAGGACCATTAACTTTTCACCATAATAAAGAATACACTTGAATTCCACTTTAGTAGGCACACCCGTACAATTGCCTGTTAACACAAAAAGTGAATCAACCAATCACTTGGCAGCAGCTCTGTGCATTTAAGCCTCTAGACAGGGTAAAGAGGACTTGCTAAGCTCAAACAATGCATCCAAATTGGGAAGAAACTGGATTTTATTGACTTCTTGTGCAACCATCGCTCAGTTTTACAGAGCGTGGTACAAAAAAGGAAAAATATCCAGTGAGCTTTAGCAGTGTTTTCTTTTTAACGTCAGAGGTAAGAGGAGAACGGGCAGTCATAGAGAGGCAACAGTTGCTCAAAAAGCAATTTTTTTTTTTTTTTACAACCAAGGTGTGTTGCGGACTATCTCTGAACAAAGCATAAAACCTCAAAGCAGATGAACTACATCTGCAGGCGATCAAACTGGATGTCAGTCCTAAGAACACTGCTAAGAGCAGGAAATTGAGGCTAAAATGTCCACAAAGACTCACAAAAGGTAAATTCCAGAGTAGAAAAAATGCTCCAGGATTCAGATGCATGCATCTTTGTGGACTCCCTTTCTGAAAAAGGTTGTAATTTTCTGTTTCAGCGAAGCTTAATAACATCAATCACATAACAAAATGAACTGTAAAGAAACGATTATTATTTGTTCATCACAATAAAAAGACAACCAGAGCTAACAGAATAGAAGATTATTTGACTGGGATTTTGTCAGAATATCAGCCTGGAGAATGACTTTGTGTGAATCTCATGACAGTTCAAGCTGCATTGCGAAGTGCGTTTGACTGACCACATATAGAGAGTAGTACATTAAACCAAGCAAGATCCTTCAGTATGAAAATACCTGGGCCACTACCTCAGGAAGTATTACTTCTAAACACTTAACTGCAACTCAAATAGCCCTTTTATTGAAATTGACCCCTAATGCATTCAAATGCCCTATATGTTCAGGCTCTGGAGGTTATAAGGTATACAGTGAAAAGCTCGTGTATTGATTAAAGGACTCCATTAGCATTTTATTCCATGTTTTTATTGGAGACGCTTTAAGCTGATTATTTTAAGATGTTATGAGAAGAGAAATATCCTGCGCCGACAGCAGGTCGGGATACATGCTTTCAGAGGCATTAATATGCAAGCATAAACCAGAATGCTTAACTTTGAAGGTTACAATCTGGAAACCCAGGCACAGATAAAGCAGTGCATTGTTCCATCTTTCAAAAACAAGGGTTCAGACATCTTTTCGGATCGAGTCATTTATTCACTTGGATGCCAAGCACAGAAGGGGGGCAAGAATTTTAAGGAGAGAGTAACAATTGGGCTTTTCTTTCGTCAGAACCGCATAACTACCGAGGTTAATTCAACTCAGAGCTTGTGCACTATTGTCTTTGAATATAGCTGCCGCCGCCTAAATGAATAAATTAGTCACAAAACAAAGCAAACAGAAAAGCTGTGCCTCGATGCACATTGACGAAGACACTGGCTCCAAGGATTAGAAGAAGCTGTGGGCAAAAAAAAAAAAACCTTTAGTTGATTTTCTGGAGACAACAGCTTTGTCATTTACAGACCGAGTTTTCTCACTGATGTGATTTCTTTGGTATCTGTGCAACAGGCTCAGTTATTTACAACCCAGAGGGATTTCACGCAGCCTGTGTGTTACATGTGTAATGCAATTGTTTCCGAAGGTGAATAGATGAGCATATTTTCCAAAGGGTGGGAGATTGTGGTGGGATCTACACTTTTCTATTAAATACAGAGTGGATAGCTAGGAAGGCATGGGTATGCATCTGCTTTGTTGTATTCCAACTAGAGTCAGCATTTTCCTTTTCTCTTTGCCCGTAATCTCTGAGAAAATGTCATGGTTGAGTTTTTGTTTGGCTTTGTTTTTCTGTTATTTTTATTTTTTTCATCTCATTTGGGTTAGGTCTGACTTTATTTATTGTTAGTTTTCATTGTCATCAGTTATTTTCTGTGATCTTCACTTCACCTCCTCGGCAGTCAGTCACACATGATAACAATTTACCAGTTAATAAGCCAGACCCTTGTTCCACCTGTTTAGTGCTCTTTTTAAACCTCCCTCTGCCTTCAGTTCAGCACTGGGCTGTCTTCTTCTGTCCACCACTCCATGCCAGTCCTCGGTTTTTTGCCTTGGAAGATCTGTTTCTGTTTTCTCGTTTAAGGTTAGTCCTGCCAGTCACTTTGAAAGACTTGGTACCCTGCTGTTGTTCCTGGAGAAGCTCTGCTCTGTGTCCTGGTGTCTCCTGAGAACTGCTAACCTGACTAGCCGCCCTAGAGAAGCTCCGCTCTGTGCCTAGGTGTTGCTACGAGGCCTGTTAGTCAAGCAGCACTATGCTTTCCTAGCCACCTAGCTATTATGGACACTCACTCCAGGCCATCAGCTCCTGCCATCACCTACATCCCGGTCATCATCATCCACCATCATCATCCACCATCCAGCACACCTCCTCTAATAAAAACTCTTAAACTTTAGTCCCGTGTGCGCTTCCTGAGTTCTTCAGTAAACAAACCCTGACAGAAAATAGTAAAAGTTTCAAAGTAAAAATCATTAAATTAGCACAGAAGGCAACTAAACACCCTGGTCAGAAAGTGAACGTGTCAGAAAGTCTAAATCCAGACTAGCAACTACTTAAATCTGTTCACATTTGAACTAAAAATCGGACACCAACATGCTGGCACACCATATGTATACAGACTTCTCTCTTCCACATATATATGACCTTGCCTCTGTGTCTAATAGTTAATTACCTAATGGCTGGAAGCCTCTGTTTATGTTGAAATGGGTAAATGGAAATTAAAAACTGCTATTCACTTTTGCCAAGTCCAAAACTACGCTGGAAATTGCTCTCAACATTCTGATAGGCGAATCTCTAACAAAACATTAGAACTTCACCATGCAGATTTCTTTTCAGTTTAATTGTGTTTTTATTAAAAAATTATATAATATACAAACAAACAGATTCAATATTTCAACTAAATGGGGAATAGTTTCAGATTACCGAATAAGATGTGATACTATTAACCTCAGCAGTGTGAAAACTTAAAAAAAAGTGAACTTGCATGTAACAGTCACATCTCACAAATGCTCAAATTAAGAAGAGTTAGTTGCATCTATTGCCCATTTCAGAAAAAAACTTTAGCCTTCTGTGTGATCTCTAAAAGCACCAAGGCGGCAAAAGGAGTCAACCTGATGCAGTTACTCTTCTAAACCACCAAAAGAGGCAGTGATGGAGCTGAAAAACATCCTTTATGCAAGATTTCATTTTGCAGCTCGAGGTTTTGATGTTGCAGTTGACAGAAATTTCCAGTCAGTACGACGATATTGTTGCAATAGTTCAGGAAAACACACCGGGGGAAAATTTGGCAGCGTGTTGACATATATCAACTTTCACCAAGAACACAGATTGGACGGTTTTGCGTTGAAGGGTGCCGAGACAGAACAGATCATTGGACCTCAGCCATGGGTAGGTTCTTCAGAAGTGGTGACGGATGAAAACGGAAACCATTCGAGAAGGGAGCAGGTTGCTTGCAGAGGCAAGGCGACACACATCACTGACAGGTCTCATGTTCAGAATGGGAAATGTACTACACAAATCTTAGATGTAAAGTTCTATATAGACCATGGTGAGTTCCCCTTCACACCCCTTATGGTTCTTCATAACTGGCCTCATGTACATTTGCATGAATTTATGTGTCTGACAATGGAACGTAATTGTGCCTCTACACTGGGATCCTCCCATGGGGTTGTTCCCCCCAATCACCATTACAGGTAGGTAAAATCTAGTAGGTCTAAATTTTTAATTTGTTAAAATAAATAGCTTTATACCTGTTCATTATATCACTGTATATAATATACTAGAGGAAGCCCACTGAGAAAGTAACACATATAATTTTATCATCTAGATGAACTTGCTGTTACAGCTGAGCTGTGTTTTCCACCGTTAATGTAAGGTTGCAGTAAGGTGGAGCCCTTAAAGCTCACAAAGGCCTATCGTTCTTTACAGAATTGGAAGAAGATGAGAGGGATTAAAGAGAAGACAGAGAAAACCATAGCTAACTACAAGTACTCTATCGACAGAAGAAAAACAAATATGACATGAACAAAAGTTGTTTTTTTTCCTTTCCACCACCTCCACACCTTATCTTCCATCTTTCCCCATTTTCACTTTTTCTTCACCTTCATCAAAAAGTCTCTTTATCTCTTGCCAAACGGACTCTCTCCGAGCGATTTCAGTAAAACCCACCATCTGAATACAAAGGTAGCGCAGGTATACAGCCAGAAGGATACTGCAGTTTCTGAACTTCAAAGCTTGCCTACATATATATTTATATTAATATATATATATATTTGAACTCCAAACAGCAGCAATAAATAAATGACTTCAGTTTCTTGTTCACCCAACTGTAACCACTGCCGAAATTAAATTGGTTCAGTCAACTGGGTTGTATCTAACACATCATTATTTTCTACAGTTCGATTCTTCCTCACAGGTGGGACTTAAATTTATCTAAAAAAAAATAAAAAAAACGTCCCCTTCTGGGCTCTTCTATGTGTGTGCGTGTTTGTGCTGTTGCTGTATATTTTTCAGGCACTTGACAAGACTGATGACCGGTCGACGGTCTGGGAGAGCTCTTGTCAGGGAGGATTATCCCTCTGAGTGGTGCTGAGGGCCAACGACAGCTTGGGTTCAGAAGTGGGTCTGAGTGCTCTCCGTCTTCAGGTTCTGCTTCTTACATTTAATCTGGGAGGACAGTGAGGAGCGCCTGACCAACCGTCCCGTCTGGTTGGGTACGTCCGACCTTTCAAGGTCGTGCTTGAGTGTTTAGCCACAAAATAAAGCATTCAGGGTCAGACTAACGGTCGCTGCATGTTCATGAGATGCGGGGTGACGGTATGACGTAACAAGCTTTAAAAGAGGAAAGAAAATTACTCACTGCTTTGTAGTCAGGCAGAAACGTGTGTTGACCAAATGAAATCCATTGATGTTTGGGGATATGACAGCAAAATGAGAAAAAGTGGATGGCTCAAGAGATTTTTTTTTTTTTTTTTGGAAGGCCATGTAAAGCTGATTTTTATAAAGGTATGCAAAGATTGAAGCTGCGAGCTCCCCCTGCTATAGGTGTAGCTGATGACAAAGTCATCTGGTGTTGCAATAATCACAGTATTCAGAAAGTATGAAAAGTCCCAGCCTCAGAAGAATGGCCTGGATCAGCACTTCATTCTGCCATTTCCTCTCTCCATGCAGAGATCACAATGCCAGTTAAATCTGTCTGCTTCTTTTCCTTCCACTGTGTACTCATTATTGAGTGGCAAGTTAAATAGCCCTACAGAGTGGCAGGCATCCTGATCCCGGTGTGCCTTTCACATGGTAAGCAGTTTCAGATGGGACCGGCATTGTGCTGCCATAATACAGCATCTGCTTTATGGCATGGAAAAAAAAAAAATGCATTGTCACCAAGTGGCATTGAAAGGGCCATTCAGGGACCGCCGGGGCCTCACCAAAACGCCGAGGGTCTGACAGTGACACGGGCTGGTGGGTGGTGGCCGGGCGACCTGCATTCTCGTCGGGTACCGCTGCTGTGAGGCAACGAAATGAAATGTAGGTGCAGACGACTCCGGAGACAAATGCTCTTTGTAGTCTGGCCGTGCTTGGGAAGACTGTACTGTACGAACCAGTCAATACCCCACATAACTTCAGCAGGGCTAAAAACTCCCCGATGAACGTGTTTGTTCTTGGCGCAGCAGCATAGCGGGTGAGAGTGCTGCAGTGAGCACTGGACCTTGGCCAGACTGGAATGAGACACTTTGCAGCCAGAGACAGAAGATGCCCCTTTACCCCTTAACTCTCCATTAAACATTTAGAGCACCACTTCTGCATTCTCTGCCTCTGAAACCTGCTGCTGCTGCTGGTGGAAAAACAACTTAGTTGGATCACATATATGTTAAAACCGCCGTTTCTACCAGCGCCATCATAAATCATACGGCACAATGCGCGGCGTTATTGAATAGTTCGACACATTCTTATATTTTTCTGGCGAAAAAGGCGAGCGAAGCAGAGAGGAAAACAGGACAGCGCCATAACTGAAGCTATTTACATCTGGCCTCAGGGAATGATGGGATGTTATCCTGAGTTATATTTAATCCACGCTGCGGAAGGAGTCGAGAGGGAAGTGGCAAAAAGCAATCCATGATTACAGCAAATGAAGTTTTCTTCTCTGAAAAGGTGCAACGAGAGCTAAGAGAAAAAGAGAAAGCCCCATCCTAACGCCAGACCTAGAGACTTTGTTTGGATTCAAGGTGCATACGACCTATAGAAGAGAGCGACAATATTACGATGCACTGGACTGTATATGATGTGCACGTAGTAAGAAGAGTCATCTGCACAATTTGACCAGCAAATATAATGAAAATACAAAGGCTGATTGTAAATGGCCTGGAATCCGCTGATATTGCTGTTATTGCACGGCTAAAGCCTAGCATCATAAAATACAAGTCATTAACACTAGGGATGACCCTGTTTCTCAATACGACGGAGCCACGATTTAAAAACTGCAAAGGTTTTGGGTGATGTGGAGTCTTTTGCAATAAACTCCTTTTCACGAGACGGCGGAACACAGAGCAGCAACCGTCGTCCCCCGACTGCCGATGCGAAGAGTCAGTCAGCTGTGTATTACGGTCAAATTAGACACAACCTTCTAAACTGTCTTCCCCTTCAGAAGATGAATGAAGGAACAAATAAATAAATAAAACTGCCAGTGTGAAATTCTCCCACTAGCAAAAAGAACCTGTCACGACTTGCCTAGCAGGGGAGTGTCACCTTCACCACTTTTAACACCGTTTCAAAATAAACATTGTCAACAAGTTGCAACATTTATGCGCCGTTCCATTCATCTGGGAGGTTAGAGCCGAGCTGCATGAGTTCTGTTTGCAAAGGAAAACAGTGGGGTTTGCTATTTGTTTTGGTGCAGAACTAGGGTGACCATGTTCTGGTTTGCAAAGAAACAGGACACTAGGCCCAGTCCTGACACACTTTAATGATACTCTGATTACTTCAAGAAGATTTATAATGTTAACATTTTTATATCCTTCTAATTCTGTACAGCTCTTTGGGCCGCTGTGGCGTTTTAAAGTGCTCTACAAATACAGTTGGATTGGAATCTCATTGCAGTTAGACAGAATATTTAAATAAACCTCAGATGGGTTTTCATAAGTCTACAAGTATAAAAGTGATTTTAATATTTCTGGAACTAAATAATGATATGAATAATGGCTCTTCTGTATTACAAAATTAACCTGTAACAATAAAAGCTAAATTTTCAAGTGATACTGGACAAATAAAAATCTGAAATATTTTGAAAAATGATGTATTCTGTTTTTTTCTGTTCCTTGTAATAATAAAAATAAGAAGCAGCAGTTTTATGAAGACAATTATTTAACAAACAAAATCTGTATCCTCCAGTCTTTAGTTTTCTTTTTCATCCTGTTTGTCTTCATCCTCCATGGCCTTATTTGTCTGAATTATTAACTACCGTAACTACTAATTACACACTACAAATTTGCTGTGTGCCTGGGAGGTCTTTAAAGGTCTTCAAATCAGTTTTTATGAGATATGCCAAGGACCAGGTTCAAACACTGGATGAATGGTCCTTCCCAGTAGCAGCATCCAGACTCAGCATCCAGACAGCTCCCTCTGGATCTACTTTCAACCACTGATCAATATCTTGTCAAATCAAAACTCATTTGTCCAAGCTGGATTTAATAGAAAGTAGCACCACAATATTTTATTTGTGATTTTTTTTTCTTATCTTTATTACCTGTTATTTTTTGTTGTTTTGTTTATCTCTCTATGTTTTTCTCTATTTTAAATTGTAAAGCACTTCGGTTGTCTTTATTGGCTGTGTAAAGGTTTAAGTAAATAAGCAATTGATTGATTGATTGATTGATTGATTGATTGATTGATTGATTGATTGATTGATTGATTGATTGATTGATTGATTGATTGAATCCCTGAATGCTGGTGATAAACAAAAATGTCAGTAGCTGTCGGACATTATCACACAACAATAAATGCTCTGCTTAAATATAAATCCGTCCATGGTAAATTGCCTGCTGCTGGGTTTTTAAGTCTGGCTGGTCCGGTCCAAGTTGCTGTATCCACATCCATTTTTTTTTCCTCCAGCAAAAGCCTCGTGAAATTATTACTTTGTAAATAAATCACATCATTTTCTTTCACAGCATCATTCGCTCCTATCTTGTCGTCCGACTCTTCCGTTTGCATAATGTGTGTGTGTGAGCCATTAATGCCTGCGCATCTCAGCTGCCAGGGGTGTGACTTTGATTGATAGGAATCGTGAATTAATCTGATTGGATGAAGAATGAGGCAAAAAGCACTGATTGGCCACAGGCAGAGCGCTGCACTCAGTATCTTTAGGTAACCAGCTAGAGACCAGCATGAAACAAAATGATTTTCACATCTGAATGGATTCCTGACTTCCTGGGAATTACTTTCCCTTCACATAGGAAAGTGCAGGATGGCTGTGCCTAGAAAACAAGGCATCTTCTTCGGCTAACAGGCTCCATGTGCTACAGATATAAGTTGATATTTTACCATGACCAACATGTTTCTTCTTCCTGGAAGTAATTTTAATCCTGCCAGAATTCTGGCTTGAAACTGATAGAAAATCTGTGGAAGAGGCTAAAAATTGGGGTGATGGCAAAGACGTCTTCAACCATGTAAGACATGGAGCTCATCACCAAAGATAAATCATCAAAATACCGGTGGAGACGTGCATAAAGCTGGTCAACAGTTATAAGAACAATTTGATTGCTGCAATGGCAATAATGAGTTGTCTACCATTTATTCAGAAAGGTGCATACAATTTTCAACATGCGATTTTTAAACAAAATGTAAACAGAAACAGATTTCTTTCTCAAAACGTGAACTACTTTTACATGTTATTATATTTCAAGAGATGTCTTTCTCATTTACATTTTGTTTACAGAAACAAACTTCTTGAATGAGTGAAAATGATTTTAGATCTAAATCTGACAGAAGTTTAAATAACTTTGTGCTTAACTTTGCATGGGCACCATGTCTCCTGTGGTGTGTTTCCCTTGCTTCTCTTGTTCCTGCCATTGCTGTATATCAGCAAATAAGCAGATAAAAGCGGCGATAAGAGATGTTCACCTGAAGGGCCATCAATGCAATCTAAGGAAAAATGCAACACTTGCTGTATAGAATACATAAAACAAAGTCATTTGCCTCCATAAATCATAAATAACGATGCTATGACATCCTTTTATGGCACTATGAAGTGCAGGCAAAAGTAAATACCTATAAACAAATTCCTTGTATAGTGGAAGCCTAGAGAAGTCTAGTGCCCGTGCTAGACAAGGCGTTAAATTTGTTTCAGTAAAGCTCCAGTTTCACACTGGCTGAGGTAATTACAAATTACCTCACAGTTAAGCATGTAATAACTATTACAGAAGCCACTGATTATCATAAATGTGACAATGTTAACATGTCCTTCATGTATTAGCTACTGCTAACAGCTAATAGCCACAGTTTTCGTATGAAATGTTTTTGGCACTGTTGCCAAGTCAAACATAACAGCAAAAATACACTATACTGTTATACTGAATTAACTTACCAGTCCAGCAGAAAGCCTGCAACCTCTGCTTCCGTTTCTAACCCCCGCTCCTTCATAAATTATCTTCACCTGGTAATAATAGCTGTGCTGATATAGACTCTCATTTCCCCAGCTTCTTCTTTTCTAGGTTACTTTATCTTTCCGCTCACTGGGTAAAGAGTATGGATGGTCCTCCATTTCAACAGAAAACTGCAAATAGAATGATCTATGGTCCTCTTTACTTGTTTTCTACTCCTCCTCCACTGACAGCACGTCTTCATGTAGAAGACAAATAGATTCACCAACATGCTATATTTTCTAAACCCTATTATTAACAATATTGGTTTCTTATTTAACAAAATGGATATGATCGTGTTATGCATATTGTTTTGAAATCCCTGTTTTCATTGCCTAATTATATGAAATCACATCTTAATTCAAGGCCAGCTCTTCACATATTTCTATCAAAGAGTGCTTATGAATAATAAGAAGAAGAACCTTTGTATTTCAACAGAATGATATGCGTGTTACAAATCCGTAGAAATCAAAGGTAAAAAGGGTTTCCGAGAATGAAGAGCCCCTTTAAAGTCCATGCCACTGCATCTCAATTGGATTAGTGGCCGAGTTCTGACTAGGCTGCCAACGGGTGTAATTACTTTTTCTTAAAAGAATAATTTCATTCAGGTAGCTTTTTTTCCCATGATAAATAAATATATAATATAGAAATATTTGCAAACTTTAAATTGTATTTGCTAAAGTCTTGTGTTCTTCTGATATGTAAATGAGTTTGATACAAATACCAACAAAGACTTCCACAATATGTCTGCCTTATTACCTTGTCAAGCACATACCTATGATTCAGCTTATTTTCACGTCTGAAAACACACATATGGTGAGGCTGATCCAGTCCAGCAGGGCCACAGCGGTGAATAAAGGAGGTTAACTGTGCAATTGTCCACTGTTATGTACAAGAGCCACTTTTATACAAATTACCATGTTTGAAAGAAAGAGACGTGCTAGTCAGACTGAAGCAGTGTGATGAGCTGTCTTGCGTATTATTCTTATTTCATTATTCTTCCACAGAACACAATATGTGTCACTAAAAGGCATCATGGAAAAAGATGGACCTCGCCCGTTGAGATAATTGAGCTCTGCTGAAGGTTTTCTTCAAGAAGCTTTCATTCTTTAAATCAGTCATTTGGAAAGTGGTCTTCCACCAGGACTGCCAAGGACACCATACCCCCACCGCCCACCCCATGTTCTGCATCCTCTCAAAATTCAGATCCAAAATCCAATTTCAGCTGAGTCACAGTTTAGATAAACAGTCCGAGCTAAACAAACTCAGAGGCTTTTGTTTTCGAGCCAAATCATCAGCTTGTGCTTTGGCTTCATTCCCCCCCTAGGCGGGGGGAAAAACAGCTCGGCAACAATAAAATCCCCTGAGAAAGGAAGCCGACATGACAAAACCTTGCAACTTTTTAACTTTTGTAATGAAACAGAGGAGAAGAAAATTGCAAGTGTGTTGATAGTGGAATCCCATAAATTTTCCCACACAGGCAGCGACACAATGGAGACATAAGAAAAGTAGCACTGGGAGAAGACTTATCCTCAGGCCTTCAACAGGTACATTGTTTAGAAGATTGAAAGAAGACGTGTGCTTTTGTGGCCATTTTTCATTTTCCAGCCATCTTGTAATGAAGCGTCATTGATTATTTTCTATAATTTTCTGTACAAGAACAGGTGCTGTAAAGCAAACTTTAGCAAAATTGTAAAGGAAAAACAAATGATACCTGAGTATAGCATCCTATTTAAGCAATATATGTGACTGGAACAGCCCACATAACTGAAACAACAGTCTCCATGTGTCTTTGAAGTATAGATCGTAATCATAACAATTACCTTCACTGAGATTTTCTAAATTGTTGTCAATATATCCCAATCCAGCGTGTTCCATGACAGGCGCTGAAATATTAAACTAATAGAACAGAGTGACTTCGCTGTAATCAGATCAGCCTGAAGTCTAGCTCTCCCTTGCAGCCTGGATGAACTGCAACATTTCTCAACATACAGTAGAAAAACATTTTCCTGTTAAATAGCACCTTACATTGCCGTGCATTCCTCTAACTTTACTTTTAAACACCCTCGCCGATAGAGTGCACGAAAGGGTGTGCACCTCCATTTTAAAGTCATGGTTTGGTATATTTTCAGTATATTTCAATAAAGAGAAACAAACCAAAATGTCTACATATTTTCTTTATTTCATTCGCCAGTAAGTGATGGTAATGATTTAGATTTTATCCGTACGTTCTAGCATTTTAAAAACTGACGGGTTTGGTTTGATTTAGTCAATTAATGAAGGACGAGACGATATAGACAATAGATGGAAAGATGGAGTATATCACTACACGATCAGATGAAAATTGTTGATGTTGTTTACAAATTTTGGAAAAGGCTGCGCTGAAATTTGGTAAAAATTACTTTGAAGTTGTTTTGATACATAAACAATCCAGAGTGCGAGTTTCACTTGAATGCCGGGAGCGCCTTTGTTGGGAAAACCATCTCTCGTCAGACAGACTTAGACACATTACAGGGGTGGTCACCTGTGTGATTCTATAAAGACTCCTATGGGTGATTGAATATCACGGGCAAATAGATTTGTATTATAGCTTTGAGTTTGATGCTTGACATTAGTTTCTGGTGAGTAATTAATTTAAGTGCAGAGCAAACTACTGTAAGTACCCAATCTCTGTTGAAAATTGCTGACACAAAGCTTTAATTGGGTCCACATTTCTTTCTCACTTTTGCTAAAAATGAGAAGCTCACTGTTCTCAAGAGCCGGCTTTACTGATAGCGGGAAGTTCTGTCTGCCTTGTTCTGGTGTCGCTTTTTAAACCCTAGTTCCGCACTTTAACTTCTGCATGTGTACAGGTTTAAAATAACGCTGTGTTCATTCGGTACGCAAGAAGTTCGAACCAGAAGGGCTATGGACAAAGATTTTCAGTATAAAAGCACAGTTTTGCACCCTCATGGATAAAATGGCTAACTTTGAGTATTCCTCACTTAGTGACAGCTTCCACTCTGAAGACTGTTGTTGTCAGCGCAACCTGGTAGGGCTTCTGTATGGTGCGTTCACTGATTGGAAGCAGATAGGATTTTTAAGCTTCTGTTGCAGCACACAAGCTAAAAATCGATTTCTTCAAAGAGCCAATTACTCGGCCCATCTCTATTCCCAACCTCTTCCACACTCAATGCATGCTTCCTTTTAACAAACACCTGATCAATATAAGACGCATGTGATTGTTTTTATGGGCCATCTAAGAGACAACGGCGACAGCAAATGCATACTTTGATTCGATAGACACAAAAGTGAGTTTAAAGAAAGCTATAAAATGCTTTGCGGACATAACGGAGAAAAATAAAGGATTGGTTTCAGTTCTTTAATCTGTTGAGCGTCTACCAGCATACATACATCTGATTTGGCTTCAAAGCCTGGGGGGTTGTGAACGACTTGAACAAAACTGTACATGAAATCAGTCTCTCTATCATTATCTCTTCCAAAAAAAAATAATAAAAAAAAGCTAGGCTGATTGACCTTCACTCCCCTGATTGATGCTGACTGGTTTTGAGATGGTGTGACTGACATTTTGGGTGGGTGGATTCAGTTTGAATGGATTTCACCATCAGTACCCCGCTTAAGTCTTTTCCAGCTTCAGACTATGAGAGTCTGGTTATCACTCTCTCCCAGGGTTAGGTTTTAGGTGCACAGCCAGCATAATCCTGAAGAGTATGACTTGGGAAACCAGAGGCTTAATTATAATTTTTTTTAAATAATGCACAACTGAGTAGAAACCAATGAATCTGGCTTCTATGTAGCTACTCTATTCTGGATGATTATACACTATATCACAACACAGACCTTTTGAGTCAATTGTGGAAAATCTAAACAATCTGCTGAACTGTGTTGCTCCAGCTAACAGCAATGTAGCAATGTATACACTCATATTTCAGATTATTAGGAATAATTGCTTCAAAAAAAAACAAATCTAATTATTATTTCTGTTAAATGTGCACCAATGAAGGTCACTCTAAAAGATAGTTTTCACTGTTCAACAATATTCTGCAACCTCTGGACTCACTATCTCCATATCTGTACTTAACCGATACCCGTAATTGTATGACGCTGCTCTTTGGTGAGGAAATCTATAAGATTCACCCGTGTTTATCTCCTACCCCTTCTGCTCTCTCAACATTTGTAATTTCTTCCTACCGTCAGCCACTTTCCAGTTCTCAACTGCCGAACATTTCAGAAATCTCAGACATCACCAGTCAATCTAAACCCTCTCCTTGCCAGCTTGATCCTATCCTTCAGCCCCGGCTAAATCCTGCCTCTCATCTCTCCTTCCTTTCATGACTGCTATCATTCACTCCTCGTTCGCTACTGGAATTGTTCCCACCCTCCTTAAGACCGCATTTTCATTCCTACACTGAAAAAAAACTTGATCAGATCCCAGCAAATACAATGATCTCCACCTTTTTTCCAGTTTACATTTTATTTCCAGAATACTTGGGGGGGAAAAAAACAGTTTATATTCAACTGCATTTCCCTTTTAACTCAAAATAACCTTTAGGAACATGCCTCTACAAATTCTCAGTTATTTGGGTCATCACAACAGCAAACAGGCTTAAATTGGACTCAATTTCTCAGGAACAATTCCAGTTTTTCTGTTCCCGACATAATACTGAAACAGCACTCATAAAAATCACCAATTATCTTTATTAGCAGCTGAATCCAATTTACTTTCTTCCTTGATCTGAGCATGGCCTTTGAAATAATCTCTCACTCCATTCTCCTCTCTCCTTGCTTGAATTCACTCACACCCCCGCTGACTGGTTTTACCCCTACCTTTCTGGTGGCACTCAGTTTGTTCAACCTGTAAAATCCGGTGTGCCTCAGGGCTCTGCCCTAGGACCGCTCTACTTATCCGGTAATCCCAACTCTATACTCCCACTCGCTTCCCTCACGTCCTGCTTGTCTGAAATACAATCTTGGTTCACCTCAAAATTCCAAAAATTAACTAGTGATAAAACTGAGCTCCTTCTTATAGGAAGAAATTTTGTATTCTCCAAAAATAGACAGGTTTTCACACTGGAATATTCCATAGTCTTCGTGTCATTCCTAATATCTCCGTATCTTTCATCTCTAACATTAATACCACCACCCTGTGTGCATATTTTCATCTATCCAACATTAATCGTCTCCGTCCCTACTTTACTCCACCTCAATTCTTGGTCACAGCCTCATCCCAAAACACCTCCCATATTGATAATTGCAACTTTTTTTCTTTTTGATCTCCCTCAAAACCCCTCCATAAGCTCCAGATGGCCTAGAGTTCAGCTTCTGTCATCGTCTCTGTAACATCTTCATTTCATCACATCACCCCAGTTCAAGAGCAGCTCCATTCGATCCCTGTCAAATTCAGAATCAAATTCAAAATCCTGCTGTTTAAAATCAAGATCCTCCACCAACGTTGCCCCACTTATCCAATCTCCTTCACGTAACCACTTCCTCCTGTCGTTTCCTCAGATCCTCCTCTTCTATCCACATCACTGTTCCCTTTGTTCACCTCAGCACCATGGGGAGCAGAGCGCTCTCCTGCTGTGCTCCCAAACTCTGGATCTCTATCCCACCAAACACCAGTAACTTTGATACTCTTCCCTGGGTTCAAATTCAGACTTAAAACCCACATGTTCAATCATGCCTACTCCTTGTGATTGCATTGTTCCATATAACTTATGTTGTGTTTTTAATCTTGTTAATCTTGTTGGTTTTTATGTTTTCCTTTATTGTGCAATCAAGCCATGAGGAAATATCAGATTATAAATGGTAAGCCATAAAGAAATGTTAGACTTTCTACAGGCACTGGACAATACCTAGACCGAGAGTTCTTTATTAAACATTAGTAACTTAAAACGCAATGGCACAACACATTTGTACTGTTACCTTGATTATTATGAAAGGCACTTGTAAATAAAATATATTATTAGTAGTATTACTAGTACTAGTACTATTATTATTATTATTATTATTATTATTATTATTATTATTATTATTATTATTATTATAAGATAAGAACTATCAACCCTAACCCTACGCAAAGCCTTAAGAGTTATAATGTTCACCCAGATGAGAATGGAAATCAGGGTGACAACACTGGTGGTCAACAACAGTTGGCTACTGTACATATGAAAAATGTGAAAAGTGATATGGAAACAAGAGAGTCGGATAGGAAATGAAACAATGTGAGGAACAGAAAGAGGTCTGAGACATAGACTGACGGAAAGTGGTAGAGATCAGAGCATAATCTGTTCTCAGGGAAGCGAAGGATCCTTTTCCAAAGTCTCAGAGGTTTAAATAAACCCTTAAGCTCTGAGCACTTCAGGATCTCAGAGACAGTTGTGTAAATGAAGCTATTGTTGTAATCATCATACTTCAGCCAGGACAAATTCAAATGCTTACTCCAGGTTTTTATTTACAGGTTTTGTTTGAGGATTTCATTATTATTATGCATATGAATGTAATATTACTTTGGAGCATTTACTATTTATTTGAACCTTTATATATAAATAACTTAAAAGTTGTCCTGGTCCATCTATTCAGAAAAAAACAGCTTGAATGTGAATGTTGTCCTGTTGGAAAATCTATTTGGGTCCAGGATTTACCCTTCTTGCTTTTAATTTTAGGTGAGGCTAAACAATAGGTGGTCTTCAAAGTGCTTCACTTTGTGCAATACACCAGAAAAGCAGAGCCTCAGCATGAAGTTGTCACCACAATCATGGACAACTGGTACAATGTTGTCAGGTCTCAAAAACATGTCTTGACTCCTCAAATATTCTTCTCGTTGTTTTAGCTAAATAGTTGCGTTTTATCTCAAAGCTTATTTTTGAAGCCTAGAATTAGCTTTCTGCCAGGGCAAAAGAGGTAAATGATCACAACCAGTTCTGCCAAGAAGAGTTGGTGAAATATCCACCATGAATCATGTCAGAAGCTTGTTGTACATTTAGGCCATAAATCCTTCACACCACAGGCAGATTTATATAGAAAAATGTACTTTTATTGAACCAAGAAGTTGAGTAAGGTGAATAAGGAGTAAAAGGAGTATATATACATTTTTAAACTTCTAATTTGTTTTCATCAACAATTGAATTATAATGGCATGTTGAAAATTATTTGTAGCCTTGTCAATAATCAATTTGCAAAACCTTTTCGGCAATAGAGTGAGCAAATCCTTTTTTGATGATCAGCTGTGTGTATAACTTTGACCGTATGGGGATTAGAAAAAAAATCCCAAACTCAAACCTCTGCATGCAGTTTATTTACTAAAACAAACACTGAACATATGTTTGTTGTATAATCATTCTACCCTGGATAACAATAGATTCAAAAGCGTCATTAAAAATCCTCAAATTAACATTATTTTCCTGCTCATGATGACCGTATGTAAACCTCTGACCAGAACTGCTTTGAATGTATTTATAATGGGCTGCTAATAAACTGCATAGAGAAAGCAGCACATAAATACAACAAGTTTAATCCCTTTTTCCGAGCCAAAGCGTTTCATGAAAGCAAAGGAAAGATCTAAAAAATGCCCTTTGCCTTCTACGAATCCCAAAATGTCAACTACAATAAAGGCTCTAACATCAAAACCGGGAGCTATATGACTTCTACCTCAATGATATATTACAAACGACCGTGAGTAAAAAGTGTCCTATTTTTCTCTCCCAGGATCTGTGGAGGCGTGTGCCATGTCACGCAGGGAGCCCTTTTGAGTAACACATCCACCATGACTCCTCTCATGAAGAGATGTGGTCATTGTCCGTTGAGCCCTCAGAGGCCCGGAACCAGCCAACCTTGAAGACCCGAGCTTTAGGTCCGCTCCGGCCCAGAGTCTTTTCAGCCTCCACCAACACAATACTGACTAAATCCAAAAAGAAGGAAAGCCATTCATTGCCAACTTCCCAATATACAATGGCGTAATAGAGCGAGAATGTAAAGAAAATGGTAAACAAAGATAAGTAACTTTTTTTTATGAGCCATTTGCAATATGCTTTTAACACCACGGGGATTTAGCTATCGCTAGCGGCACACTCACATTGAATCATGGGTATTTCCACATGGACTTATTGATATTTCCACATAAATAGAGACAAACATAGTAGAGAAAACGCCCGGTGTAGCCAGAGACAGCTCTCAGACATCTGATTGGGTTATCAGGCCGGCCAGCCTCAGAGGATATCCTGATAAATGAAGCTGCCATTTGTCTGTTTGCCCTTCATCACAGCGGACCCGGCTAGCTCACAGCGAGAAAATTATCTCCAGGACAATTACTGTCTTCCAGCCTCAAAAGATGCCGAGTGAGAAGCCAGTAAAAGGACTGACCACGAGGAGATTATGCTGATTGTTATTCCTTTGATGCTTTGCTTGATGCCAAATTGGTCTGGTGCAAATCCTTAACACATATAGATGGCGTCCCGAGGTTTCTGTCCTCAAACCAAATTTACAGGCTATTTAGGTTAAAAAAATAAGGTTCTGATGAAGATAGGATAAAAAAAAGATGATTATATATGTTCAGTTATCTAGACTATAAAATAAGAAGAAAGTCAATGTTTGTTGTGAGCAATGTTACTTGAAATTATTCATGATTTTAACAAAATACATAGGTTTGTCAGTTGTTTTTTTTCCACAACTGATGATTTCAGGATATTGCCAAACATGTTTTTCACTGGTCTTCAAAAATTAATTTCAAACATAACTTTCTAGCTGCAGAGTTAAAACCAGTTAGGACTGCACGTTTTACACCTTATTGTCATAATCTGACATTTTTACTAATTGATGAATGAACAAATATCAAAATTCGGCACCTGGTGATTTTGTCCCTTTTCTCGTTCATGTCTTTGTAGTCTTGGCCGACTTTTTCCCATAATAAATGGAGTCGTCCGCCACGGGACATTTCACACTCACCCATCCTTCCATTTGTACCTTCCAGCAAGACACTTTGTTCCCACTCAAACAACCAATGATTTAAAACTATTTTGTATGTTCTTCATATCCTGAAACCATAGCCTTGAAGTAAATAGAAAAATATATTATAGCTGTAATATCATACTGCAAACGTTACTGCAGTTCTCTAGCAAAGATATTTGGACATTTTGATTTTTCTCCACGATAATCCTCTCTGTGATGGCAAAAAACCTGATTGCTTATTTAATTGTCACAGTTTCAGCCGTTCTAAACATTTTATTATTACTTTGATGTCAACATGGAGAAGATTTGCAAGCAGTTGTGTCAAATATAAAGCCTGCAATGCCATGTTTTCTTGTCTTTCCCAGCTTGATGAGTGACTCAGGGAATTGGGTCTCAACGTCCTTCTTGGGAAATAGTGTTTGACTTCTAATTAAAAGCTCCTACACACAATAATCAACCTAAAAACATAAATAAACATAAATAGATAAAACTTACATTAACTGAACTGTTCTGGGAGCCAATGATTGTGGCACCAGTGATGTGGTTAAAAGTGTAATATTAGTTGTTGTTTTTTTCCCTCACTGTATTAATGCACTCAAATTAAAGACTGGTTTAGTTTATTATTTAAACATGTTTAACAATGGTTCCTATTAAATGTGCATATAAGAAAGTACAGTGCTAGCTAAAAATGAAAAACGGCACCTGAACTACATCCTTATTTGGTTCTTAATTTGCCTTAGTTGCCAGGCGGGGGGACTCACTCTGCTGGAACACATGTGTGGTGTTCATTGTTGTTTGACATTAACATTAACTAATGCTCCACTTAAATCTCTGTAAACACGTGAGCTCAGAACGGCGCAGCTGATTGGTGTAAAGGAAGGAAAAAGGGATTTGGTGTGACAGCAGCACTACATTTTATGATTCAAATGGTTTTCTGACCTCAATCCTACCTAATCATTTTGAAGCCTGGAAAAAAGATTAAGTGGGTATAGATTATGTTTTTTACAACATGTGGCACCAGGGATAAAAAAAAAAATGTTGATGTTTCATTGTCATTTCTGCTTTTGATTTGTGAAGGGATGTCCCTATCTATCTTCTGCTGAATGGAGGGAATCCACCCTTAGATCTGTTTACCATCTCATTATTCTGCCTCCTTTGGGAAATTTTTTTTTTTAATCTCAGGAATCCCATGGTTGTGTTTGGGGGCTTTAAGGGAGGAAAAAGAGGGAAAGAAAAGCCCATTGGTCTCAGCGCCACAGAAACAGCCTCCGGAGCCAAGTTGTCATCCCACTTGGATTAAGGGCCCTTCATTGGTGGCTACTGAGCTGCTAACATGCTTCCTTTTAGCCAAGGCTGGGCTGTGGGCGGGGTTAAAGGACGGATGAGAGGCTGAGGGCATTAGAAAAGCCTGGCCTAAATAAGATCTCGAGGTCAGAGAGGCACGTGAACCATGGCAAATGTGTGTTTCCATGTCAACTTCATTCATGAGTTGACAGCTAAGTGTCCCCCTCGTTCCTGTTGATTCATGGTTGCATCTTGTGAGGGCATCATCTATGTCCTTTGTTTGCTCATGTCTAAAAGCTCTTTTTTCTATGAGTTTAACGGATGCAATATTTATCATATCACCTTATGATATTTATCTTAAATCTGTAGTTCAATATTCAGAATAAGAGTTTCTAGGTGATGTTCAGATGTGAGCAAACTTGTAAGCGTTCCCCGGAGGAAGATGTGCAAAAACATCTTGAAACAATTAATCTTTTATTGCCGTAAAACAACCCAACATTAAAATATTTAGACAACTATTGCTCCAGGTAAGTTTTGATGACAAACTGATGAATGAATGCGCTGGAAGATATGCGACGCTGTGAGCGAGACGCTCTTACCAAGGCCCTGGGAAGCTGTTTGATTCTCCTAAATGTCAGGAGATTGCAAACTCGAAAAACTGTCTACCCCCTGCAAGAAAACTGATGATGGGTCGCCACCGGGTGATTTATCAGGATAAAGATCAAAAACACATGGCCAAATCAACATACAAATGGTTGGCCAGACACAAAATCAACATCAAATCAGCTTTCTTCCGAGGCCATCTTAGTCTCCAGACCAAAAACCTATGAGAAAGTGGAGGGATCAGCTGAAAAAAAAGAGAGCATAAGAAAGGAACCAGGACTCTGGAGAACCTTGAGCGGCTATACAAAGACAAATAGTCAAAAATACTTCTCTTTGTATGCTCTAACATTCTAAAACATAGTAGATGAGTAAGTGGTGTCTCTTTGGCAGAAGGAGGTTGTACAAAGTATAAACAGTAAGGGTGCCAATATTTGTCCCACCAGTGATTTTGTAGTTTTTCCATGAAATTATTCCCTAACTAAAGAAATTTGCTCAAAATAAAGGTTTGATATGTTCACATTTTCCACTGCTACTGCAATAAAAGCCTGCCAACAAATGAGTCCACTTCTGTATTTACTGAGCTATTGAAGAGGCAAACGAGACTCATTACTTTGCCAATCTGGAGTGAAATTTGCCGTAAAGTTGTTGTTTTTTTTAATAATCTCCACGCAACTAAGCGATAGATGGACGGATGCTTGAGAACTTCATCCCAGACCGCACTCTCCTTTAACTCCCCTGAATCTCGGTGAGCCCATGACCATGCCAGTGGAGCAATGCCCACCCCTTGTTGTTGGAAAAGGCAGGAAGGGGAAGCACTGAGTGTTGTTACGTCCTGCTACTGGGCCACCAACAACCACACCAAACCTCTGCTGCCCTTCCACATTTGACCAGAGGTTTATTAGACCCAATGCCTCTCAGTGGCCAAAACTGCTTTTTTTTGTCCCCACTTCAGCAACAAGCATGTGCTCAAAGAGAGGCACAGCACCCGGCTTTCAATTGTATATCTTCTCCAATGTAAGCCCCATACCCCCCCCCCCCACACACACACACACACACACACACACACACACACGCGGAAGAGGCGAGAAAAGCCGCTCCACCAGTACAGACAGAGAAAACAGACCCCCTTTGTTCCCCCTGCCCCTTCTCAACATCGCCGGTGGTACATGATCCGCCCCTCCTCCATGGAACCCCCCCACCTCCGAAACCACGAAAACACTCCCACTTGCCCCCCCTCCTCAATTCACTGTTTCTCATGCTCAAAACAGCTCAATATCTGAATCTTGTGTCCTGTTCCTCATATTCCGTTTCTCAATTTCAATTTGACTGATTTACATTGAGACGCGGATCCGAGCAAGATGAGCTGAACTGCCGTGGGGCCGGAGAATACCAGCGTACAACCCAAACCATTACTTTCCATTATCCCAGTGACCCAGTTGAAAAGACGGCTCAATTGCTGCCGCCCCCCGGCAGTTGGTCACAACAAAAAAAAAGAGCATGTCTACATGTTATTACACCCCTTTACTCAGCAAAGGGGTGAAATAGCCTGACACGTCTGATAATAGTGTTCCCTTGGCAACCTTGAGTGATTAGGCTTGATGACTGTCATGCTGTAAAGCTCTGGTCCAATAATGTGGTCACAGTGGGATGGCTGCACTGACCTTTACTCATCCACCATCTGTCAAAGCACCTATTTCCCAAAAATAACTATCTAATTTTAGATGGAAACTGCTGCTCTTATCAATACAAGCAGCATCTGTACATTTAAACTAAACCCTTGAAGCAAGCCTTCTCCCAAATTGACCTTATTGAAAAAGGAGCTTGATCATTCATTTCGCACTTAGAAGTCCAGGGAATATTCTCATTTAATACTTTAGAGTCAGAAGATTTTCATCAAGTTGGCATATATCTGTAGAGCAACAATATTTGTCCAGCTTCTTTACATTTGCTAGTTTCAAGCAAAGCTAGCCAGAGAGGACACGTGTAGAGTGGGCCAGCTGCAGCAGTATCTCAATGCTTATAATAATCTGTAGATATACAGTCTAAACACACAAGTGCAGAAAGTCCTCCCCAAATCACTGCATTTTTGTGGACGGGGCCAAATTTAGGTATTAAATATCTAGATTTGGCCCCGTCGCAAAAATTGTTGAAGTGTTGATTTTTTGCAAACATTTGTACCTCCCTGCCACTCAAAACCGGATATTTTTGGTGACAAATTGAGATCTAAAATACCTTTAACTCCCTTAACTTCTATGTTAACACCAATGTTACTGCCACCTACTGACATGGTATAATTATTTCAGCATTTTTGAAAGGAATCCTAGCAATGGTCCGGATGCAGATTTTCTCAAATAAAAGGATAAAAACATATTTTTAAAAAGACAATCTATCCATCCATTGTCTTCCGCTTATCCGGGGTCGGGTAGCAGCTTCAGTAGGGAGGCCCAGACGTCCCTCTCCCCGGCCACTTGGGCCAGCTCCTCAGGAGGAATCCCAAGGCGTTCCCAGGCCAGCCGAGAGACATAGTCCCTCCAGCGTGTCCTGGGTCTTCCACTGGGCCTCCTCCCGGTGGGACGTGCCCGGAACACCTCACCAGGGAGGCATCCAGGAGGCATCCTGACCAGATGCCCGAGCCACTTCAACTCGCTCCTCTCGACGTGGAGGAGCAGCGGCTCTACTCTGAGTCCTCCCCGGATGACTGAGCTCCTCACCTTATCTCTAAGGGAGAGCCCAGACACACTACGGAGAAAACTCATTTCAGCCGCTTGTATCCGGGATCTCGTTCTTTCGGTCATGACCCAAAGCTCGTGACCATAGATGAGGGTAGGAACGTAGATCAACCGGTAAATCGAGAGCTTCACCTTTTGATTTAGCTCTCTCTTTACCACAACAGACCGGTTCAGCGCCTACTTCAAGGCAGACGTGGCACCAATCCGCCTGTCGATCTCCTGCTCCATCTTTCCCTCATTCGTGAACAAGACGTCGAGAAACTTAAACTCCACTTGGAGCAGGACATCCTCCCTGACCCGGAGGAGGCACTCTACCCATTTTTAAAGAGTAGGTTAGCCAAAATAAAACTGAAACCTTTCTATCAGAAATATCTACAACCTAATGTTGATTATTTTAAATATCCACATTTGCCCAAATTGAATATCATACTAGCAATAATAAATACCATTTGATGTGACGGTTAAAGGTTGGATTTGTTTTAGAATGTTTGCAATGTTTGGTAAAAACAATGGAAACAAAAATTACTCTAACAAGGAATTAATTTTATCATGTTACATGCTTCGTGTGGATTATTGAGGAACTCTATAAACAAAGAGGAAAAAGGCAACAAGTCTTCACATCTTTGCCGCTAATCAGTCAGTAGAGTTGCTTTGAGCGACACATAAATCATCTCATTCATCGGCTTTTTCTGGCAACACGTCACCACTTCTCCTTGACAGAATAATGGAGGTCTGAGCTGTAAACATCAACAGTTGCAGCTGCATTGAGTGGATTCACAGGAACATGTCAGTTCCTATTAAAGCTGCTGCCTAGCTGCCTGTGAAACTCTAACTGCACCCACCACCTTGCCTCCACAGAGGACCACCGCACAAATAGAGAAAGGCAGAAAGTGAGATGTGTTTGCACCTCTACATAATGAATACGTCTGTAAAACACTCTTTGGATGTATTCCTCTGGCTCCGCATGCATATATCTGAATTACAACCAAGCATTCAAGCGTCCGTGGCGGAAGGCGGGAGTGTCGTTTCCTCTAATGAGGCGCACATCAGTCCCAAAGCAAGGCAAAAATGCTTGTGACAAGGGGGTCCAGGCAATGTCAGTGTGCCGCGCTGATGTGTGTGAGCGCTCTGCTGGGAAGAAACACCCAGGCCGAAGTGACACTAATGGATAGGCACGGGCTTCCATCAGTCCCTGGAGATTTGGCCTCATCTCAGCTGAGCAGCGCACCGGCGCTTCTCACAGTGGCTGCTGGATCATATATGGGTCCCCAGAGCCCACTCAATCATTCGGTCAATCAGCAGGACTGACACATGATGGTGAAATATTGAATTGCGCCTGTGCAATTTTTTATGACAAGAAAAACATCATTGCACATTAATGAGGGTTGGTTGGGGTTTACTATCAGAGACAGTAAGGAAAAGAGGGACTGTCACAGCTGTTTAGTGGGCCATTTTTTTCTTCCTGCTAGTCTACCATTGTCATCTTTGTTTTATTGGTAGGCTGAAGATATAAACAAGTATTCAGAGAATTTATACCGTGAATTAGAGTCTATTTCAAAGACAATTTTTGAAATGTAAATGTGTTGGACAGTTATGGGCAGTCAGTATCTTTCTTGTAAGTAGACAGTAGTCACAGCGATCTAATTTTGGCGAATCAGACAAGTTCTCATGGGGGAGTCAAACTAGCAACGTTTCAGAGCAGGACCCATCTAAAGAGCTAATTTTCACCACTTAAAAGAACTATAAACTTAAAGTCTCAGTAGATAACTTTTTTAAATGTATTTTCTACACATTTGTTAAAACTGTCACTATGTCCTGACAGTAAAATATGAGACCGATAATCTGTGAGCAAAACAAAATCAAGCTCCTCTGGCTTCTCCCTCTGCTTCTACTGCCATTTGCAGAAATACCTCGCTCCCGGTCAGAAACGACCAATCAGGGCCAGGAGGAGTGTCTTAGCAGGGTGACACTCGTGTACATACTGTTCACAGCCCTGCCCCGCAGAGCGCATATCGTTGTTCAAGCTAAAGATTGCCAGTGTGCTGCAGCTGTGCTACTGGCGGGACAACAACCTAAGGAATGTACAGGAATAATTTTCTAGTGGCACCTGCTCACAAAACAATGACAGAAGACAGATAACAGCAAGCTAGAAGGAAAGAATTAGACCGAGCCCAAAATACAAATAGGGTAAACACTGGAGCAGTACAGCAGGCTCCGCTGTGGAGGGAGGGATATAGCACAGCAATGGGGGGGAGGGAGAGCCTGTAAGGTTTTTAGGCTCAGTCCACGGTTATCTTAGAACTCCTTACTGCAGCGTTAAACATTTTAGTTTTATAGTGAAATCTGTGTCTAAACACGCTCTATTTGGCCAACTGTATTTTACACAAAAGATGCTAGCATGTACTATAGACTGTGTTGAAGCCCAGCATATGGCTGATGCCCAAATTACAAAATGCTGAAGCTCAAGTGGTAACAGGTGATGAACACGGTGTGAATCTCTTTTGTAGTTCTGTATGCTTTTCCTATCTATCTATTTTCACCTGCCCATACATTTTAACGGAATCAGATTTCTTTTAAAAAAAACAGCATTCAAAATATTACTTTGTAACCTTTCATTTCTAGTATTTACACTAGGAGCTGAGTCAACAAAGCGTTATGTTTGAGAGACATCAGTCATTTTAAAACAAGGTTTTACTCATTTGAAACAACCAGATAACGCACTTGAATATGATGCTTTAACTAGATGATTTTTGTTAAAGATGCCTAAGAAAATTATGAAAATCTAACACTTTCACATGGTGAAAGGTTGTAAAAACAAAATTGTCAGGGAATCATTTTCTTTAGAGGGGACTGAGAAGATGGTCTGAGTTGATGTGAAAATGAATGGAACAAAATAAAAGACAATCCTGGATGAAAACCTGTTAGAGTTTGACCTTCCAGCCTGACAATCCAAAATATAAAGCCAAAGGTAAAATAAATGGTTTAAATATGTACATAAAGTATTTAGATTTCTGAATGATCTAGTCAAAGTCCAGACATAAATCCAAATGAGTCATGAAAGTGTTTGTTCGCAGAGGCTCTTCATCCAATCTAACCAAGCTTGAGCTGTTTTGCAAAGAAGACAGGACAGAAATGTCGGTCTCTAAGGTGGAAGACCGAAACACTAAAAGACCTGCTGCTAGAATAAAAGAAATCCAGTTCTACAAAGCATTTACGCAGGAAGGATGCATATTAAAAAAAACTGTAAACCATTTATTATTGAACCTATACATCACAATTATGTTCCAATTATTTTGGTGTATTGCGTGAAGAACCATTGAAATACAGCGATGTTTGCCGTTGTAAAGTGACAACGAAAGGCACTATAAATGCCAACTATAATAATGAACCTTTCTCCCGTTGACTTCAGCGTCAGTGAGCCGGCCGGCTTAATCAGTTCCATCTGAGAATGACTGACATGAATCAGTCTGCTACATAAATGAGTGTCCTTGTTGAGATAATCGCCAACAGAGAGGCTCCCGAGATCAGTCCAGTTCCTCAAAGAGATGATGTCACCATCAGCACAAAGTGACACAGAAGAGCGCTCTGTCAGTGAGGCACTTTGTTCCATACTGCAGCATTCACCAGGCCACAGACAGCTGCTTACAGAAGGACCCCCGATCGTTTGTCAGAGCATAGTCTGCGTGCTTCTTCGGCCCACAGGGTGGAATCGGTGGCATTTTCCCTCCAAACACCCAAGCTTTTCCCACAGCCCCCAGAGCCCAGAAGCACCGCTATTGCTGGTTTTAGGTCAGGAGTGTGACTTAGACTGGCGCGCTCGCACTAACTCCGGCCAACGTGTGTCATCGTAATCCCTTAGTTATGCAAATCTCTCCACCACCCCCCCCCCTCCTCCCCGCCTTGGTACCGTTTGCGCTGATGCTGAGAGTAAAAGATGGCAGCACAATGTAGGTCACTATCTTGTCCCGATTTCTCCACATTTGTCAAGTGGGCCTGAGATGTTCCCCCGTTAGAACTTCTCCGACCGCTCCAGGGTAATGCCCGACCAGGAGACCGGCAAAAAGTCCACAAACGCTGAGATTTCTCCCGTTTCAGCCTCCCCTTCTTGCGTTAATGCTAACGAGACATAAAGCAGGGATAGAGGGATATTGTTATCTTCTTAAACAGATTAACTGTAGTCTGTGCGGAGTGAATAAACATCACTGGAAAGTGTGTCAGCCTTTTCAGAGAGCAGCGAGGCTTCAGACAATAAAGCAGAGGTCATTAGCATTGTATTAATTTGGCCAGCAGAGGAGAAAGCAAAAGTGCACAGTCGAGGCATGTGTGTTTGGGCCTGCGTACGAGTGAGAGCGTCTTAGGAGAATGGCGAGGGGAAGGGGGAAAGAGGGGTGTTGTGGGATGATTGTTAGCTTCCCCTTGACCAAATCTTTGATTGGGAGGGCCAGACAGAAGGAAGAAGAGGGGGGAGAAAGCCGAGGATTGGGGGTGAGAATTGGATTTTTTTTTTTTTCTTAGTGCAGCGATTTTTTTGACTTGTGAAATGACGGCTCAAAGATGGAACTGGGGGAGTCTCAATGGGAGGCTGATGATGTGGGGAAATCAGAGCGAACAGACTGGTCTGTGAAAGCCAAAATAAAGTTGTGATATGAGCATGACAGGAATGAAAGATGGGAGAAAATCAGCTTAGGATATGAGGGATTTAATGTATTAAGGCAGCAATTCCCATCCACACAGGTCAAGGAAGGAACTGTGAGCTACTGTTTACTATAAAAATTTATTTTGGAGGGTAAAATAAATGTTAGTTGGGTAAATTTAAATTTATAATATCCATACAGGTTTTAAAAAAAAAGTTTAATTGTTATACTTTATTAGCTACTTTTTTTGTTTGTTAAAACAATCCTGCCCACAAATCTTGATTCTTGATAGGCCAGTTACTATATGTCCACGTTATGAGAAAATTTACTAAAAACATCCTAGTTTCTTGGTGTCACGGTTTTACACCAAAATTCAAAACAAAAACAAACAGCCACAGAAAACATCCTTATAGGTTTATGGTTATCTGTAACATTTGCTGCTATTTCTATATAGATATACAGCCTTAACCAAAAAATATAGACTAAACATTGACTGATTTTGGTTGTAGTTTCCAGTTTAGTTCAATTCAGTCATTTATCAGTTATTTATTTAGTGCCACAGTCATACCAATACAATACTATACAAAAAAATTTCAACATAAACACAGCACAATGTGAACAACTATCAGATGCCAGTGACTTGGGGTTGGAGAAGGCAAAAAACAAACAGGGGAAAAAAATACAAAAAAGTAGTACTTTCTATGGCATAAAGGTATTGGCACATTAGCTCATTTAGTGGTAATGTCTAGGAATGAAAATAGTTAAAACAGAGAATAACTGGGCTGGATGAACTATAGGATGAAACACAGAGATGAAACACAATGAGCATACAGATGAATATTATCCCTTTTGTTGTTCTGCTTGTAGTAGACTAAAAGCGGGTTTATGCTTCTGCGAGGTCCACGCAGCCTTATTGTGTCATTTTGCCTGCTAGGCCCCTCCGTGAGGCCAAAACTTTCCGCTCTACGCACCAATGTCTCCTTAATAGGAGTGATGGGTTACATCCCTCTATTATTGATGCAATGGTATTGTCGCAACCTGAAATTCTTTAACACAGGTGATATGCTTTTCTCATAAGCGAGTGAAAAATGAAGCAATCGTCTTTTAATTGCTTGCTGCCAACCAGCAAGTAATCCTTAAATTGATTTTAAACCTCAGGAACGGTATCTTAAGCATTGAAAGTTTCGGCATATCTTGCCGTACCTTGGTACCAGTAATCAGCGTAATTTTGATTCGGATTTACCTGAAGGCAGTGGTTCAGTCAACTGTTATTTGCAGTCGATATGTGTGATATCCTATGATAGACTGGGCGACCTGTCCATGGTGTACTCCGCCTCTCGCCCATTGACAGCTGGAGATAGGCGCCAGCACCCCTCGCGACCCCAATAGGGATAGACATGTTGGATAACGGATGGGTGGATGGATGTGTGATGTCCAGCTCAGGATAGTAAGGCTGATATGTTAGTATCAATGAATATGTCCACAATTTGCTAACAAGAAAAGTTTGTTAAACCAGAGCAGTGGTAGCCATGAAGTCCCTTCAAATCAACTATTCTCTTTGGAGGGAGACCTGGTCCAGAAGCCACACCAATAGAAATTTCAAGCTAATTTTTACTTTAACATATATACTATATAAATCCAATCAGCGTCATCATAATAAAGGTACAAATCCGTCCTAGTAAAAACTGTGCCACTCTTAAGACAGAAGGCTTTAAAAAGCTTTGAACTCTCCCGGAGAGACACATACATCAGGCATTATTAGCACACGCAGATCATTTGCCATCATCAATGTGTAATAGAAGAGGATGCAGCTCTGCCAAGTTCCAAAAAAAGCATGCAATATTCAATATATAGTATTTTAACTCAAAAAGCAATATCCATTCTGAAACAAAGGCTATCATCCAACCAAATATTTCAATATGTATAGGATGATACTGTCTTGAAAAGGTCTCTACCTACAGGGCAGAAAAAACAGTATTTTCTGAGATATGGGAAGGTTATCTGGAAAACAACATTATTTTTGCTTTCTTCACATTAGGAACCAACAGATGCCTGCAACAGCCAAAATGCTATTAGAAACTTGTCACCAGCCTGCTTCAAAGAAGATCCATTTGAGCAAAGTGGTCTAACCTGTATAAAGGTTCACTTTAGATGCAGGCATATTCTTTCCGCCAACGACATTGATAAAACCTGAAAATAAAACTGGGCCTAGCATTGAGCCTTGGGGGACTACTATTATAATTTTTCAGAAAACTATTCTTTTATCCAGCAACAGAAACACATTTTGTTCTAAATGTATTCTTAAGGAGGAAATAGACCGGGCACGTAACGTAAACCTAACGTAAGCGTAACGTGAGCGGCTTACAGGCGTGTTTTTAAAAGCGTAAATTTACACCAGGTGCTGAAAAGTACGCTCGTTTCTGCTCTGAAAAGAACTATCGCCACCTGGAAAGAGCACCAAATAGAAGGCGCGCCTTGGCCTTCCTTCTTCTAGTTGACAATGTGTTGGAAAGACGGAGAGCTCAGCAAAAATGAGTGTGTCACATCAATCAGCAGAGCAACAAGATGTCCTACCACCCTGTGGCCGAACTGAGACTCAACCTTTGGGATACTTTCCAAAGTGAATTTTGACACAGGATGTTGTTTTCCCGTTTATTCCCTGCCAAACAGGAGCTTATATGCATCTGAAATTAGAACTTCAATCTAATTTAGGCAATGCGTAACGTAAATACACGCGTTATACGCACATATTATGCTTCTAGTGTACATTTATTGACTAATTTAAATAAAAAAGCTAAGCTAAGCGTAGAATGCGCGTATGCTGCTTTGCTGTGCTTACGCGCCGCAACAGTTCCAGTGCGTTTCCTCCTTTAAATCCCTTCCACGCCAACTAATATTACCAAGTCTGCTTCACTTAAGGTCATGGTCAAAAAATCGAATACTTTGGAGAGGCCTCAACGATTTAAAATGTCCATCACTATTTTTGGTAACATTTTCCTAACTTATTCACAAACAGAGTCCTATTTTTGTTTCTTTTTCATATGACTGGAAAAAACAGATGAGCAAAATTAGTCTAATATTTAGTTAGATCTTAGATAAGTGCATTGTTTAAACTAGTCTAGTGGGAATTTAACAAGTGTCTTTCAGCAGTTAAACCTACAAATTTTCAACGCAGAAACAGCTATTACAATTTCCCATTGTAAATGCATGGCAGTTGTTTCTCTAATTTTATTGGTTAAATTCTAGCAGTTTGTTTCATCAGAGTAGAGCCATCAATCTTTTTACTCACCTGACACAAATACAGCGCGGGGTGTGATGAGGGAGAGATCACATGCCAGGGTTGGAGAGCAAGATAAGTGACCTTAATCAGTCTCCTCGGCACCTCTTGAGCCACAGCAAACACAAAACCCTCGCTTTGACAGCTCATATGACTCCAAATAATTTTTTTCCAGCAGAACATAAATATGAATACCAGAAAAGTACGCTCGGCTTTCAAATGACCCCTGCACACCAGCGACGGAGCTTCAAAGAGGTCTGTGTTTGCTGAAACCCAGCATCCAGCTGAAGAGCGCTGCCCCTTCATCCACAAACTCCGGACAGTGAACTGTAAACTGCACCACACGTGTGTGTGTGTGTGTGTGCGCGCGCGCTTGTGTGTCGGAGAGATGGTGTAATTAAGATCTGCTTACCTGATTATTCCTCGATGCGACACGAGAAGCCCGGCTCCGGCTCTTCAGCTCCTCCGCCACGAAGCGCTTTGCTGCTTTGCTGTTTATTTACGCGTAGTCCCGTTCTGTATAAGCCTCCTGCACTTGCCTCCTCCTCTGCCTCACTGGTCCTCCCTCCCTCCCCTCCTCCTCTCCTCCTCTCCCACCAGTTCACGCACACAGCGCGGGCGGGGGCGCGCAGCAGCTGTATCCTCCAGGCTGTGCGCATGCACTGCAGCGCCGCTGCTACTGACGCGCGGTGCCCTGAAGGCACAGAGCCGCTCCAGCAAATTGTTACACAAATATGTACAGGCTATTAGCGTTTCAGCCTCTTAAGGGTACCGAACATAACAGCTGGACAACAGCTGGGCCGGTTTTTAGCATAAAACGGGCCAAAAGTTGCCTTTTAAAACCAGAGCAATGACAGCCGGCCGTTTTGGTAGCAGCAGGGAGCCGCTCTTTAAGTACAGAGAAGCTGTCTCCATTGTTGGCATGCAGGCTAAAGAATAAACAAAAACATTAATAAATATACATATATATATAAATATATCAAGATGGATTGATGGATGGATATTAAATTAGCCTAATCTTGCTATAAAATGTCAGAGAAATTCTACCATTTTTTCAGGATATATATATGTATATCTATCTAAGATAGATAGATAGATAGATAGATAGATAGATAGATAGATAGATAGATAGATAGATAGATAGATAGATAGATAGATAGATAGATAGATAGATAGATAGATAGATAGATAGATAGATAGATAGATAGATGTAGCCACGTACATTTTCCTCCTCCTCGTCGTTTTTCTTTCTACTTCTCAGTAGTTTGGCATTTGATCAGGGTCTGTGTCACTACTGGTAGCATGAGGCGATACCTTGACCCTACAGAGGTGGCACAGGCTGTCAGTCAAACTCCACCAGGATGGCACATCTATATGTGTCATTACCAGAAGGTTTGCTGTGTCTGCCAGCACGGTCTAAAAAGCATGGAGGAGATTCCCGGAGACAGGCAAGTATTCTAGTGGAGCTAGACAGGGCCGTCGGAGGTTCTTAACCCATCAGCAGGACCGGTATCAGGTCCTTTGAGCAAGAAGGAACAGGATAAGTACTGCCAGATTCCTACAAAGTGACCTCCTGTTGGCTACTGGTGAGAATGACTCTGACAAAACCATTTGAAACAGACTTAATTGGGGTGGCCTGAGAGGGTCCGATGTCTTCTTGTGCTCACTGCCCCACACCATGAGAGGAGGTTCACTCTGAGCTCATATGCCTGACCTGAAAGGGTCTGGACAAGCTGCTGTGAACTTTGGGCTGCCAGTAACATTGTTCAGTGGGCTCAGTTTGTTGGTGAGTTTGGGGAGGCATATCTATTGAAAGACACACAGACCTGTACAGGATAAGCTATGGTATCCTGACTGCCATTGGCTAGTGAGATGAAACCCTTAGAACCATTGTCAGACCCTTCACTGGTGCAGTGAGTCCTGGGTTCCTCCTGGTGCATGACAACACCTGGCCTCATGTGGCAGTTCCTGACCTAAATCCAAAATAGCATCTCTTGAACATCGTGTTTAGGTCCAACGCCACCGGGTTACGGTTCAGTGATGCCCTGGTCAGAATCTGAGGGGGGGATACTCCAGGAAATTCTCTGTTATCTCATAAGGAGAATGCCCAACGTCGTCTGGCATGCATACAAGCACATGGGGTCATACAAACTACCGAGTACCATTTTGAGTTGCCAGTTGTTCAGTTTCTCTTTCTCTATGACTTTGGATTAAGTCCTCTATGGGTTAATACATTTAATTTTCATCAAATTATCTGTCATCCTTCTGTTCCTAACACACTATGTCATGGTCCCCAGGGGTGTGATTGCTTAGATTAGATCCTCTGGGGATTCCTTATTATGTTTATTCTTCACCCCTAGATCCTATTGTTTGCCACCTGTTTAGCTTCCTGTTAGTTGTTAGATTTAGTTGTTCTGTTAGACCTTTATTTTATGTTTGCCTTCCTTCATTCAAATCCTGTCAACATTAGGTTTTAGACCTTCTTGATTATAAGATTCAGCTCCTGTTTTTGGTTACTCCTGTCTCTAGATCCTCATTTGTGTTACCTGTTTAATTATCTGTTTCCGATTTAGGTTTATAAGATTCTTATCTGTTATCTGGCTTCTGATTGGTCATGTCTTAATATTTCTGTAGTTCTGTTCTTAGTTTAGTAATATTCTTCCCCATGTCTGGTCCATTCTTGATCCTCCCTGCACCTGCCAGTTCACCACCCCTCCTTTCCTTCAGCCTGATTGTATCCCTCGGTTCACCTGTGCCTAATTACCACCCTATTGTTTCCCTTCTTGTCTTCCCCTTTATATTCAGCCCACGCAGTCAAACACATTGACAAAGTGAGACCATTTTGTCATGTTTTATAGGTTGAGTTGAACCAAATCACAGGCACGAACTTGGAAAGAGCATGTTGAAGATTTTGATTAAGAAAACTAAATTAAAAGGCTTGAAAGAGGAGATCAGACATGAAGCACCTGCAGAGCAATGGGAGGAAGCAGTGAGGAACTGTCACTGTCACTAGATTGTGATGCTGGGTGCAGGTGAGCTAATCAGGGGCATCTGGAAAAGCTGTGGAGGAGAACAAAAAAGGGATACTGAGGAAAGGTGATTAATGAACGCAAGGGGAACTAAACTACAGACAAAGACAGAAAAGGAAGGTGTGGGGGTGGTAAGTTAAGCTAACACTTATTTAGAGGATAAACAAAAATACACAGAGAACAGAATAAAGAACTAAGAAACCAAACCTCAAGGAATTACCTTATATGGCAACACCTAACCAAGGATCATAACGTATTTACTTAGCTAGCACTGTTCATGGATAAGATAAGATAAGATAGGCTTTATTGATCTCAAATTGGAGAAATTCATATGTCACATGAAAATTACAAAGTGCTTCACTAAAAAAGCCCATAAACATTAAAACACGATTAAAAAGCCAATAAAGGTAAACGAATGGGCTGATAAAAAAATCATAGTTTTTAAAAGTACCGTAATGAAGACACAGTCACCAGGTGCTTGATCATTTTTGCATTCAGCAATAAACATAACTTACAGATAATGATCCTTTGGGCTTTGGCTTTGTGGCACGTGCTTATCTCGTGTTTGCTTTTGTACTTCAACTCCTTGTTGAGATAGACTTTATTGATCTGACAGTGGAGAAATTCACTTGTCACATCAGCTCAGTAATCAAAAGAAGGAGGAAAAGGTGCATGAGGTATATACAGTGCGTCCACATGTATACAGTGGATCGAAAAAAATAAAATAGAAAAAGGAAATAAAGCAGATATTTAGGATGACTTATGTACATTCAAAGTGACTTATATACATATGGATTTGACGTTGTACATTAAAGTGGTACCAGGTAACAAACAACAGTGAGGTAGTCACTTTTTTACAGGATTATTGCACAGGTTATTGCACAGGGTATTAAATAGTAATTGCACATTAGTTATTGCACAAGTTATTACAGTTATAGTGCAGCTTTGCAAAATCTGATAGCAGCAGGAATGAATGACCTGCGGTAGCGCTCCTTTTTACAGACAGGATGTCTAAGTCTGGCACTAAAGGAGCTGCTCAGCTCCTCTACAGTCTGGTGCAGTGGGTGAAAGGTGTTGTCCAAGTTTACATACATCATGGGCCTGATGTATGTAGCCTCCTGAGCCTCCTCTCAGCCACTTCCTCCACCCAGTTGAGTTGTTTAAAACTATTTAGCTGAGTTTTTGTCTTTCTCCGTCAGCCTCAGTTCTTGTTTAAGTTTGGTTATCAGAGTTTTATTCTCATATTTTAGTTTATTGTTTGTCTTTTTTTTCATTGATATTGTTTTCTCTGTGTTTCACCAGGCATTAGTCTTGCAGCTTTCCTCAGTTGTCTCTTGATCCCTGCTTGTCTCATAGCAGCAGCCCGGTGGTCCTTTCGCATGTTTGCATTCCAGTAATCGATCTCTCTCTTGAGCCCCACAGGCACCAATTTTTGGGAAGGAATTGAACCCTTTTTTAAAAAACTATTTTTCTAAATTCATTACTGTAAGTTCCCTTAGTTAAAGATAGAAGAAATTGGTATCCACAAATCCTCCAGATTTAAGCATGTTATTTTGAACTCAAATAATAAAAAAAGGGGGTCTTTGGGGTTAATGGTTTCAAGAATTTTCTGCCTGCAGTGTACGCCTCCCTCGTACACCCTGTTTTTCTTAATTTAATTTAAGAATTTAATTAATTAAATTTAATTTTGTCTGCCTGTCTGCATTTGTGTCCTCATCACACTAGGAATATTACAAATTGATCATAATGTTCATGCATACACATGACGACCACGTGCGGATGCATTATCTTCCCCTACGGGTCGAGTATTTCCTATAAGCGGGCTCACTAAAGTAAACACCCTCTAGGGATGACTCAAACTCAGAAATAGACTTTAATGCTTTAATCTAATGAAGGCAGAGATATAATTTCAAGATTCCAGCAATGGGCACCCCTTGCTGGAAACCACATGACTTCCAGGAGCAAAAAGAGGAAGAACAAAGGATTTATCTCCTCATCCCCATTCTCCTTCTTCTCCTCAGGTTCCTGGTCGACCCCTAAAATTAGGCAAACCCCCCAAAGGGGAGGGTGCCTCCTCACGTGACATTAGTAGGAAAAATGTGTCATCACTTTATCTGTTTATCTGTATTTGGCATATGAAGCCTTATGTGTGCCTTAAGCGTCTAAATAAATGCATGCATCTAATCCACACCATACAAATGATCAAATACACTTTTTCCCATGATCAGTTGAACCGATTCTTACTTTTAAAAGCCAAGTAATGCAAACATTTAATGAACAAAATATTAATATGACAGATTTGTTTGCTTTACGGTCACTTCGGTTGCTTCACACTATTTATAAAATCAACATAATCCTCACTTTTTCACATTTAATTTTCACTGTACTTTCAAAGTAAGTTTTCCTCAGCTCAAAAGATAACACTGGGTGCTGAAAATGGATGAAAATTATCATAGATCCTCTCTGTTCTTTGCTTTAATTTTCGGGAAAAGTTGTTTTTCCAAACGTTTAAGTAAAAAACAAAATGTGCAAATTATTATAATATTATAATTTACTTAATTTACTTCCTGAATATCAAAATGAGCAGCAAATTATTTAACAAAAGCTTTGTACTTCCGGATCTATTTACAAGCAGTTACCATGTGCAACCAATTTGGCCCTAGCTCAAGCAGTAAAAATGACTTTTATTAGGTTAAATTAATGTCTCTGTTATTAATTCAATAACGACTACCTTGGGTCATCCCTGGGTTGGAGCATACAGAGAAAGAGATCTCCAGGCATATTTAATAAATTAGAACATCCGTCCGATGAGGCTCGTTTGTCAGATCAAAAGTTCCTGAAGAAAATAACAACCTTTTAGCTGATATCAAAAGTAGTTTTCACTAAGCCCACATTTCTGTGCTAAAATGATTCTTGTTATAGATCTGAAGTAATAATCCAATCTTAATTGTTGTGTTTACCATAGTTGTAAGCAGAAAATCATCAAAATTAATAGGAATGAGGGCTTGAAAACATCTGTCTGTGGCTAATTAACCTGTATGATGTGTTTTCACTTAGTGAACTGAGTTCACTTTTCAGTGATGTTCTAATTAACTGAATTTATACATATGTTCCTCCTTTGCTCATCCAGAGTCCTGCATGGTACGGTGGCCATTGACAGGCACTATTTTTTTCAGCTTGTCCCACAGTTTATCTGTAGCAGCAGTCTCCATACTTTTCTATTTCAGTCGTGCAAAATAACAGCAGAACACAGAATAGATTCAAACTGTTGGTTGAGTTTCCAAGCCCTGCTGCTAAGTCGGAAAGCAAAAACATGCGGAAAATGCAAACACAAACAACAACCAGTATATTGTTCATATCTAATCATAAGCACTGCTTTTTTTTCCAATAACATTCATAACATAAATATCCATTTTGTTATTTAATTGCTTGTTGACAACCCCAATTGGGCTCCAGTTCTATAAGCTTTAGATCTGGGAACTGAGATGGTCATTGATTATGGTTGCTTTGTAATTTGTGTGTTGTTGTTTTTTTTCTTGCCATACATTTTGGATCATTGGCAACAAGCTCTTTTCAGATTATTTTACCTCCTGATATCCTACTTTCTCAATTACCTCATACAATCTAACAAGATTTTCAAGGCCGTTAAATTACAAAAACACCCAAAGCATCACAGATTCTCCACCGTATCCAGCAGTGGATATGAAGTGCTTATTATCCTTATATTCCTGCTTGGCTTTACATTAAAAAAAAAACACTTGGAGTGTTCGCTGCCTGCAGAAAAGCTTTAATCCCGGCCTCATCTGATCTGTTATGTTGTTAAAGTAACTGCAGTATTTTGCAAAATCTTTAAAACTCCAAGTATACAGTACAGTCGCACGAGGTCTCTCATCTCTCTCTCTCAAAACTGATTTCGCCTATGATAATTATATCAGCTCTCGCTGAGAGCATTTATAATCACATATCAGCCTCAGGGATCAGCCAGGTTCTGTTAGATCGGGTCACGTGACCTCGAAGGCATATGTTCCTTCTCCTAGTTAAATCAGCAAGCCGTCCCCTGTTCTTTTCCTGCCTGTGCCTCACACTCCTCCATTATCTCGGGCTCAGCGCAGGCAGCCGATAGCAGCCACGGCTTCAAACAGCGAGAGAGCAAGTGAGTCGGTTATAACTGCGAGGATAAGCCTGGTTTGGCATGGAAGCAGGGTCTGTGGTTTGAGATGCCTTGCAGTAGCTGGTTCCCCGAGATAAACAAATTAGGCCGAGATATGAAGCAAGAGGAGAAAGGGTTTATGTTCTGGATGATGATTCATCTGGGAGCAAGCAAAGGGCCGGATAACAAGACATCTTAAGGGCGATAAATTAGCTTCAAAAAGGCCCAACCTTTTCTACTCCTTTCCATTCTGTGACCTAAAGTACATGTTGTTATAATCCACATGTGGATTTTACTCTACATGAATCGAATAATGACGGAAAACCGAGGGAGAAAAAAAACAACCAGACCACAAAGTCGTGTTCTCAACCAGACCTCGGGCTTCTCTCATCATGTCTGCCTTCTCACCACCACACAGAGAGATGCTGCAAGTGTCCTCGCATCTGTTTTCAGTTTGCCCCTGAGAGAAATCCGAATGTGACTTGAATCCCATTAAACCATCCCCATAATTCTTCCTGTGCAAATGACCTGTAAAATACTCTGGGGGATTTTCTCGGGTTCAAGGATTTCAAGCACGGAGATTAAGTGCGGCGGTTTCCAAATTGCATACTGAATGTCATCAAGGCATTTTCTTGAAATGCAAAAAAAAAAAAAAAAAAAGCCATTTAGAGAGGACGGTGTCTTCACTTTGGTGCGTCGTCAATTGTGGGGGGCCCCTTATTGCACCCGGTGCTTCAAGTGCTCAGCGAGGTGCAAAAATGTTCTATATTACATGGTGAAGACATAAAACCGTCGTTTGGCATGTTTCCTCCTCCAGGTTTCTATGCTGCCACTTTTGGGAGAACTTGCTGACTATACTAAGCCATGAAGCCCATTAACTCTCGTTAAAAGTGATCATTAACTACAAACCACAGTCACATTCTGGATTTGTTTTGGCTGGCATAAAAACAAATTAAAAGTGAGGTTTAGGTTTCACAAAAAAAAAAAAAAAATACAGTGAGCAGTTCAGTCTAAAGGTTTGCTAAAGTTGTCATACCCCTTGTATTTTACATTGTATTACATGATTTTATCACAGAGTTCAATACAATTGACCTGGATTGGGTTGTAGTTCTGGATTTATGTCCTGCTGCACCATATCCAGTCTGTTGCAGCCTCTAACGGGAATTCATTCTTTGCTCCGTATTTAGCTTCATGCATCTTTCCATAACTTTGACCAGCTTCCTCCCACAGCATGATGCTGCCACAACCATGTTTCACAGAGTCTGTTCGAGTGGCGTGAAGCGCCGGTTGGGTTCGACAAGATCACCTTTTTTTCCACGTCTCTGCTTCCCCCTGGTTGAAATTTATCCCAACCTTCCTCTCTGACCCCTCAGTTGTGTTCCTTGGTTTTTTTTTCTCGTCGACGTTTACTGACAAACCTCCGAGGCCTTCATAGAACAGCTGGATTTATACTAAATTGCATATGGGGGGACTTGAGTTCTGAAGGTAATTGGCTGAACTGGTTTTGAATTTATGAAAGGTAAAGGGGGCTAAATACAAAGCCTCGGCACATTTTGTTTTGTTTTTATTTGTAAAAAAAAATAAAAAATTAAAAAAACATTTCTCCCTTTCTTTTCACTTCACAGTTCTGTTAATCTATCAAAACAAAACAAAAGAAAAACAACAAAGTCCATTTAAAGTAAAAGACAAGATGTGGAAAAGTTCACATGCTATGTATGAATAGGTCTGCAAAGCACTGTAAATTATGTTGCAGTAGCACTTTGGGAATGAAAGCTTTAATATATTATCTCATTATGAGTCGGTGCGCTCCAAAACCAATTACGTGGTAACTAGTTGGGTGTCTCTGCTGCCGTTAAACCTGAGCTGTAATTGAGGAGCAGCCAGCCTGAGGATAAGCGGCTGCGGCACGAAAACAAAGGCGAGAGAACGACTCCGTGACACGCACGGTCCCGAGCTTAAACCAAGGAGACGTGTTGGTGTTCGCAGAGTGGATGTTTTGCCGAAGGTGCAAAAGAAATGAAATTAGTGGCGTGATTACTGCTGGGGGACAGGTTCATGAGTCAAACCTGCTTACATCACAGGGCAGATGCATTTCCTTTCACAGGGTGGGGTCTGTAACTGCATTATGACTTCTTTATATTGAGTGGGGGCAGCCTTTAACGTCTAGATAACCATGTTAACCACAGGGGCGGCTAACCTGGACATAATTAATTTAAAAACAACCGATGGGCCACCTGTTTCTCTGTGATGGGTGGAAGATGTATACGTTTTAGCAGGAGTAATAGAAGCAGGGCCACATTTCAAAATGGGTTCTCCGTCTTTGACAAGGTTCTTGTACGTAGAAAAATGTAAAATCCAAAGAACTACAAAAGGACCCGTGTTGATTTACAGATCATTACGAAGCTCAATTAAAAGCATTCACATCATCATTGTCACACACTAATAGGATATACCTTCTGTCACTTTTTAATTGACGGATGATTTATGACCCTAATCATTTCCGGTCCCCCTTTGATTTCCGGCCCCTCCCCATTTCCGGTCCCCTCCCCCACTTCCGGTCCCCTCCCCCACTTCCGGAATCCATACCCCTCCCCATTTCCGGTCCCCTCCCCCACTTCCGGAATCCATACCCCTCCCCCACTTCCGGTCCCCTCCCCCACTTCCGGAATCCATACCCCTCCCCATTTCCGGTCCCCTTCCCCACTTCCGGAATCCATACCCCTCCCCCATTTCCGGTCCCTTCCCCCACTTCCGGAATCCATACCCCTCCCCCCATTTCCGGTCCCCTCCCCCACTTTAGGAATTCGAAACTGACACAGATTCAACAAATAGGATCTTCTCACCAACATGACAATCAAAAACGGGGCTTACCGGTCGATGGTTTCTTCCGCGCAACTCCGAGACAGGCTCAAGATAAAACAACTCCGGTTATTTTTCTGCTTAACGCATGGTGTGACAAGATGATAGCAGACCGGATGTCAACGCTGTTCTGCAACTGTTGCGACTGGAGAGACGTTTTGAGGATCAAGAAAGTGGTAGCTTTTTAGACCCGCCCTCCTCACAACACCCGATAACGCCCCCCTTCAACGTTAACCACACCCCTTCTCAGTATAAAAAAACAACCGGGCAGACCGATCGGAACATCCATGCAGCTTCAGTGACCAGACTTTTAGCATCTGAAACCATGAACAACTACGCGGTTGAAAGAACTACCGCTTCAACATCACCGCAGCATGGCTCCCCGGACAGCGACAAATTCTTTCCGGGACCGTACCACCCTCCTTCACCCTCGCCAACCCCTGAATCCTCTTCCGAACTCGACAGCGACAGCGAGAGTCTCCTCACATCGCTGCAGAGGCGTATCGACGACTGGGCCAATGCCCCTGGAGGTGTGAAACTACGGCCCGAGTACTTTGTTTTACGGGATGAGAATTCCATGCCGTCTCTGTCAGAGACCCAGGAGAAAGATTCACAAGTGCTGAATCTTCCACCCTCCCCGGACCCTTCTCAGTCTGAGTACTCACAGCTCCAGGACTCGCAACTTCCCTCCGGCCAAGGAGAATCAGCCTCCCCACCCCCATCACCGCGTGAGGACGTGCAGATTCCATCCGGGGAACCAGACGCTGACACCGGCGCCGATGAATACGACGGGTGGATCCGCTTCGGCTTCATCAAAGCGGTGAAAACTGTGGTGCACCATCTTTTGAGCACCGCCATCGAAAAGTACATGCGTGGAAAGTGCTACGGATGCATCAATGATCGTCCGAGTCAGAGAGACCATGAATGTTTGGAGCAGCTTGAGGACCGGTTCTTTGAAAGTAATTACTACGGTGTAATGCGAATGCTTTATAACGAGCGTTTCATCGATGCCGTTCAACGGTTTTTAGCCGCTCGCAACATCCATCAAGACAACGACACAGTCAATGCCGTCGCACAGGCCTATCTGTACGAATTGACGCTATCCAAGCGGGTGCATGACCACATCAGCGAGGTGTATAATCAGCTGGTTCAAGAAAACTATGACTTAAAAGATCAACTTGAAACCATCACGCAGTACTGGCAGGGGTCTTGAAACCAAAGCATGCATGTTTTGTCATATCTTTCTGTAATATATATATTATATGAGTGTTTTCTACAATGAGTCTGTGATATATGAAATGATTGTTTTCTACAACTAGATTGTGATATATGAAATGAGTGTTTCTTTTACATTGAGTTTGTGATATATTAAACTAGTATTTTCCGCAATTAGTTTATGACATTGTATTAAAAGAATGTCTTTCTTTTTATCTAACCAATGAGTGTTTTTTTACATTGAGTTTGTGATATATTAAAGTAGTATTTTCTGCAATTAGTTTGTGACATCGTAACAAAATTAATCTCTTTCTCTAAATATGAAATGAACTTTCTCTACAATTAGTTTGTGATATAATAAATGCATATTAATAATAAAATATATAAAAACCCAAATACAGACCTCTTTTCCTTCATTCAGCATCACTACGTGCGTGGGAAGGTATGGCTGAAGCAAAGTTAATGAAGCGTGTATATTACACACCTGCTCACCCAGGTTCTTTTGGTGGAGTAGATAGATTACAGAGGGCTATGCAGAGTGAAACCGGGAAAAAGGTTCCGATTGAAGTGGTCCGAGACTTTTTATCAGAACAAGATGCATATTCTTTACATAAACCGGCAAGAATAAGATTTCCTAGAAATAGAGTGTTTGTCACCAGGCCTCTGAGACAGTTTCAAGCAGATCTTTGTGATATGCAGAGTTTATCCGAAGAAAACGACGGCTACAATTATTTATTAACCGTTATTGACGTATTCTCCAAAAGAGCCTACGTCAGAGTTTTAAAAAGGAAAACAGCGTCCGATGTCGTAACAGCTTTCGAGTCTGTTTTAAGGGAGAGTGGGGTTCCAAAGAGGCTTCAAACTGATGACGGTAAAGAATTTTTCAACAAATCATTCAAAGCGTTAATGGATAAAAACGGAATTGAACATTTTTCCACGGCTAGTGAAATAAAAGCGTCGGTGGTTGAGAGGTTTAACCGTACATTAAAATCAAGAATGTGGAGATATTTCACAGCAAACAACACTCTCCGTTATGTAAACGTGCTTCAGGATCTGGTCAAAAGTTACAACCACTGCTATCATTCGAGTATTAAAATGACCCCTGTGGAAGTCACCGCTAGTAATGTTTTTCAGGTGTTTCAAAATTTGTACGGAACTAATTCCAAACGCTGCACAAAACTCAAGATGGCGTTTAAGCAGGGTGATCATGTCAGAATATCGAAAGTGCGAGGGGTGTTTGACAAAAAATATGAACAGAGTTTCACGGACGAAATCTTTACAGTTACAGAAGTTATACAACGATCTCCACCCGTCTTCAAGCTGAAAGATTTAGACGGAGAGCCCGTCCGAGGTTCTTTTTACGCAGAAGAGCTTCAAAAGGTGAAAATATCAAAAAACAAAATGTATCAAGTGGGTGACATATTAGACAAACGCACCGTGCGGGGGGTCAAACAGGTCTTAGTACGTTGGAAAAACTGGCCGGAGAAATTCAACAGCTGGGTGAGAGTCGACGACCTGCGAGACGTATAAAAGAAGACGCTGCTCTCTGACGGTTGACAGTGCAACATGGACCACTTAACTCAGGACGAAGGATTTTACCTGACGCTACCCTCCAACGCTAGCCTGGATGTCTTTAAGGATAATAACATATCGAGTTTCCGCGTGGATTTAGCCGAGCATATCAATTTACAAGGAGAATGGCAAGTGGCATTGACGGAGGTTTCTTATCCACACACATGGCATAACGTTCCTTCAGAAAATGCTTTTTTCGAATGGCGGAAAGCGAGCGAGGAACAAGTCCATCGCATACAGATTGGAAACGGATACTACAGTAATATGAATCAGCTTATCAAAGAGATCGAAGCCCATCTGAGAAAGATAGATTCAGATGTTTATTTCAAGGTTAACAAACTCGCAAACATACTCACCTACCAGGCCGGCGCTCAGTACCATCTACGTTTTCACGCTCCACTGGCCTACATGCTCGGCGCGGAACCCGGAGAATGGATCAAATTCGACCACTGGCACGCCCCTCACCCTATAGATTATAAAGCGGGTTTCTACCACCTCTATTTTTACAGCGACGTTGTTGCGCCGCAGATAGTGGGGGATGCATACGCGCCCCTCTTGCGAACAGTTCAGGTCCAGGGCGTTTTTGGAGATATTATCACGCAGACCTTTCATAACCCCTACTATCTCCCCGTTGCCAAGAAACATATTGAAAATATACAAGTTGAAATTAAAACGGATCAAAACACCCCGGTGAAATTTACATACGGAAAGTGCATCATGAAACTACATTTCAGACCCGTTGGTTCACGCAGAGCGTTCAGGTGAAACGGCTCATGCTTATAAAAACACACGATTGTGGCCAGAATCATTCATAGCTGTGCAACCAGTCACAACGACAACGTTGCAGCGTTCTAAAAACGTGAGGAAGAAGCGACGACAATCGTGAAAACATGGTTTTCTTGAGAGAGGATCCGCACCGTTTTATCCCTTACTACCAGAACCAGGTAGGGGGAGAATTACCCGGCTTCTATGGCGCCCCTGTTATGTACGGCCGTGGGATAGGATCCATATTTTCAAAATTATTTCGTTTCGTATCACCCTTATTTAAATCCGGCTTCGCTATTGCTAAACCGCATCTGAAAAAGGCTGCCACAAACATCGCCTCGGACGTCATAGGTAAAGCTATGACGAAAATAAGCGGCTCGCACGAGGGTGTGAATAACCAAGAGGGGTCGGGTGTTATGGTTTTGTCAAGAAGAGCTAAAAAGAGACCTCCGGGGCAACGTGTTGGTCGTTCACAAATAGTTCTGCAGCGCAAAAAGAAGAAATCAGTCAGCAGGAGCAAAGCAAGAGGGAGGAGGTCCGTTGCGAGCAAGGATATATTTAGCTGAATTATTATTTTTCAATAACAATAAAACATGGCTCTTTTACACCGGAAATCATCAGAATGTACGCTGGCGGAACTGGACTTGTTTTCCGCCCCCATGACACAACTTTCTATCGAAGATAAGCTCTACACAGAAATATTACCCGTGTCAGCGATTACAGACACCGGGCCTATCGAGTTCTTTATCCCCGGAGATGGAGAGAAATACTTGGATTTGAACGATACGTTACTTCATGTCCGTTTAAAGATCACCAACGCAGATGGAAGCGACCTGGCTAACGACGCCGCTGTCGGGTTGATAAATTACCCGTTGAATACAATGTTTAGTCAATGCGACGTTATTCTGGGGGACAGGTTAATTTCACAGAGTAGCGCAACTCACCCGTACAGAGCAATGATTGAAACTCTGCTCAACTATTCAGAAGACACGTTAAAGAGCCAATTTAGCGCGGGCCTCTTTTACAAAGACACAGCGGGAGCTATCGACTCTATTGTTACCACCGACGGTCCAAATTCGGGGATGAACAAGAGAGCCGCTTTCACCGCTAATTCCAGAGAGTTACACCTGATGGGGCCTCTTCACGCAGATATTTTCTTCTGCGAAAGACTCCTCTTGAATTCTGTCGATATGAGGGTTAAACTAACCAGAGCCAGCGACGCCTTCTCTCTCATGGGACCGCGTGATTCAACCTTCCGACTGAAAATTCTGGGGGCTTCGCTATTTATGAAAAAAGTTTCAGTCTCCCCGGCTATCCGACTAGGGCATGCCTCAGCATTAATGAGAGGAAACGCCCTCTATCCTCTTTCGCGCGTGAATGTGAAAACGTACTCTGTCCCTGAAAATTCCAGGATATGTACTCAGGAGAATCTCTTTTTGGGAACGATGCCGAAATATGTCGTTTTAGGTATGGTCAACCACGAGGCATTCACTGGAAGGAGAAGCATGTCGCCTTTCAACTTTAAGCATATGGATGTGGAATATTTCGCGCTCTGCAAAGACGGCAGACAGGTCCCCGCCAAAGCGTTTCAACCCCAATTCAACAACGGTATTTCAGTCAGGGAATATTACAACATGTTCACCTCTACAGGTCGTCATTTAAAAGACCTTCCTTTAAGCATCGCTCGTGAGGAATTTAACGAGGGTTATTCCCTGTTTGTCTTTAATCTCAATCCGAGCGAGGACGCAGACGCTCTGTCACCGGTGTGCAACGGCAATTTGAGACTGGAAATGAGATTCAGAGTTCCGCTGCCTCACACGACCACCCTGATTGTGTACGCGTGTTACGACTCAATTTTGGAAATCGATTCAAAAAGGCAGGTTCTGGTGGATTTTTATTAAAACATGAATAACCACGAGATCGAGAGTCTGATGCATCACCTGTTGGGGGACCTATTTTGCGGCGTTTGGGCTTGTGATCAGCTTCCATTACTCAAACGCACGTACAGTGGCCCGGCCTATTTTATCGTCAACACTCATCCTTCACACATGCCTGGTGAACACTGGCTAGCTCTGACTTTGGAAGAGAATGATAGAGCCACCTTTTTCGACTCTTACGGATTTCCTCCGGATTTCGAATTTTATCCCTCGAGCATAGTGACATTTTTGAAAGAGAGATCCTCGAAAATATTGTATCATAATCGTCAACTTCAAGACACTCTATCAGTCGTGTGCGGTCATCATTGTGTTTATTATCTTTGTCATAAAGCCTGCGGGCTATCGATGCATGACATATTGGCTACCTATGATGACAGTGTTTATAAAAATGATGTCATGGTATTTGATTTTGTGAAAAAATATCAGCGTTGTGTAAAAAATAGGGTCTCGTGCTCGTTTAATCACGGAACGTGTTCTTTACAAATGTTTAAAGATTGTTACAAGTTGTAACTTGTCTAGAAGAAAAACACTGTATACACGAATAATTTGAAACAATAAAAGTATCTTTATTACAAATTTATTTCTCCAGTTTTTTTTTCATACAGAGTTTTAAGGAGAAAATTTCAACCATGCAGGGTTCTTGACTCTTTTGCTCTTGACTCGTTCGTTGTAGGGGGTTGGATGCTCAAAGTCTATTCCGGAGAATTTAGGGGACAACACAATTTTTCCTTTTCGTTTTGCAAAAGGTTTAGGTCCGTTCTTCTCCGATACGTCCGTTTCTGCCATGCCTCTGTATTGGTCACGAGCTTGCGGATTGCTGACTGAGGACACAGGGATGTTTAGCTCCTTCAGGGCGGTCATGAACGGGGTCCAACCTACAGGTTCCTGGGTCTGTGTTTTCCGCTTAAATGGGAGCAGAAGGTTTTTCAGCAAATTGACCAGATGTGAGCCTCCCATCACACGATCCCGATAAACAAATTCCCCTTTCGACGTCCAACTCGTACCATGTAGGGACAACTTTTTCAATATGTATTCAGCATTTTTGCGATCTCTGTTTGGTAGAGCTTTTAGAACTTCGCTGGCGGTTTTATCCAATTCCATAGGAGAGGGTGTAGAAGCAGTAGAATCAGAGCCAGAGTCCGCCTCACCGTCATTATTGTCCGGGGTAGGGTTACGCTGCAAAGTTAAAGTCACTCTGGGTTCCTCCAGTTGACTTTGTTTGATCAGAGTCAGATATCTCTGAAGAAGAGCGTTGTACCTTTTAATTTTTTCATAAGAACTTAGTCCCTGTTCATTCAGTATCTCTCTCATTTTAGAATCCAAATCCTCTTCAGCCGTCTGTCTGATAGAAGGCTCTGACGGAGTCAAACGTTTGAACTGATGCGGAGAGACGAGATACATCTTTTGCGCCGTCCTAAGAGACATTTTCTCATCTCCTGATGAGACCTCCCACCAGCTCTCCGATTAAAGGAGCCACAACGCTTAGCAGGGGTAAAATAAACCCACCTGTTTGATTTTTCAGAGCCAGCTGCTTACGTTTTAAACCCGTTCTTTTATCAGCCAGCAATCTGATGATTTTTTTCTGCTTTTGCAGTTTTTTATGTTGAGCGGGAGATACTTTAACGTTACCTTTTAAGATGTTCAGAGCTATTTCACACAAGGCTTTGAGAAAATCCGGCGAGCAGTGAGCGAGAATGTCTTTCCGTTTCTGTGGGGTGGCATGATACAGAGCCCTAAAAAGAGGTATGTTCCTTTTTATGCGAGCTGACATGGTAAATTAATTTACTTGGGTACATACACAGCCGGCCACTGACCAGGGAGCATCCCCGTTCTCAGTCTGAAACGATCTGGGCAAGTGGGAGTCAGATCGACAATTAAATACCCGTGAGGTTCTCTGGTGGCGTCTTGAAAACTCTCCATAAAGAACGTTTTCTCTGACGGGAACATCTGACGGGCTAATATATTCAGCTGCAGTTTATCTCTGGGGTTCTTAAACAACACCATATAATTAGTATTTAAACTGATGGTGCGGCTGTACTTGCCTTGATGAAACACATTCTGAGTCAGCATCATCACGCTCATATTTCTGTGATGTCTGTATTGCGTAAAAATCTTGACCACTTCTGGATGCTCCGAAGCCTGGAAAATTACATCGTCCAATATAACCAGATGATTCTGATCAGGAGGAAACAGATTTTCATCATCAAAAGAATCAGGTAGTCCTTCGATGAATTTAATCTTTTTATTCATTCTCTGCAATTCAGCGTACATGGGTTGAAGAGATGTATAAATCCATACAATATTTACAGGTACAACATCCATAACATGGTTACAATTCTGCAAAACACGTTTAACAAAAAAAGATTTTCCACACCCGCTCGGACCCACTATCAGACATGAAAAAGGGGTTTTGAATCTAGGGTCAAATTCAATCTCCTGTGTTTCACCAGAGAGCGACATTGTTCTCGGTTAACCTTTTTAGTAACCAAAAGGGAGAGTTGTTCCGTCAGGAAAAAGCCTTCTTTTGTCATACACCAAGCGGAACTTTTTCTGAAATGTGGCATTTTTAAGTTGGAAGTTTCTTTTATCCCTCCTGATGGTATGCTGCGGAGCTTCTAACACACCCCCTGTAGACCCCTGCAGATAACTTTCTACCAACTCTTTCACACTGTCAAAATTCACCCTCTCACCTCATTCCTGAGTTTGAGTGATGCCTTTACAACGCATCACAACTTTTTTCTGGTTTCTTGTCTGGTAAGCGTAGCTTTTGGGGCCTGTTGAAACAAATTGCTGTATGGTATCACCTCCCAGCTCATCCGTTAAATCCCCCAAATAATTTCCCAGCTCGAGGGAGGTCTGACCCGGTTTAACCACGTAGATCAGGCTGTCTGTGTCAATGTACAAAACGCGCTCCTGAAGTGGTTCGAGACAGGTGAATAGTTTCAACCGTGCGTGTGCTGTGGTAAACGCCGCGATAAATACATTATTCACCTTGTTAGGCAGGGAGATGCATCGCTTGTTGTATTTCCACTGAATCATACACATGTCATCGTTCAGAAAGTGAAAGTAGCACACCGTGTATTTACCTGAAAACAGGAAGTTAAAAAACTCTGCTGAGTCTGTCACAATGGTAGTTTTAGCCAGATCATTTCTCTGGGCAAATTTTCCCCAAAAACTGTTCAAACACAGTTTAGCCACTTGCCTTTTAGCAGGATTGACCTCAATCTTCCGTACATCTAGCTGGATGCCTTGGTTCAGTTTGTAGTCTGCCACATACTTTAACCTGCTCTCCTCATCCGTCGCTTCAGCGGGGAAACCTGAAGCTTCCTGCTTACCCTTGAGAAAAGTGTTGATATACGGTTTAAAGATTGAACTGCTCTGGTTCTCAAAATGCCAAACCTCTGTGATTTCAGCGACGGTGTAACCGAGTTCCAGAGCTTTGTTGAATTCGAGGGTTACCCAGACCCCCGTCAACGCTCTCTCTCGGTCAGTGTGGCTGCATGGGCCTGCCTGGTAGTTCATTTCGGCGCAAGCACGGCAGAGAGTAAAAACAAGTTTACCGGTAGATGTCTTGTACGGCAAAACAGGAAAAAACAGACCGCGGGGTGGAAACACAGTCGCCCTGATGAACCCGAAATAGTTACATGGATCGTCAAAATCTTTGCAGATGATTTTGGGGTGGCCGAGAGGATAGGGACAGTTTGCGTTCACGTACGGGTACAATGAGGTAAAATCTACATAATGCACCGATTCCTCCTCCTCCGCCGTGTACCGGAGTCTGAGAGCACAAGTACGGCCGCCGTACAAAGCTTCTCGCGGGGAAAGAGGCTCTGGTGCGTTGAAAGACTGTAGAAACCTTTTGAGACCCGGGTGCGACTCCTTCATTAGGATCCAGTCGTGTTCCCATATAACTTCTAATTGCACGCCGTAAACCGATTGCAATAACCTCGCTCTCTCCATGGTAGCAGAGTGAAATGTTTCAAAGCAAACCCCCCTGAGAGGACAGGTCTGGTCGGGTGGAAAGCAAGTGGGACACCCATGAAAAAAACACCCGTTGAACTCAAATGCGATTTTCACCCGTTCAACCTCCGCGTATCCATCGATGTGATAAGGGCCGATTTTCTTTTCACCTTTATTGAGCGCATGCTGAATGAAAATGCCGCGTTCCTGAGCTACCCATTCTAACCATTGAATAGACGCGTTCGAAAATGTTTTACATTGACGTCGGTAATCCACCGGGGAGGGGATCGCGAGAGTGTTAGGAGGGAGGAAATTGGATGTGAAAACTTTCATACAAGCTGATGCAATGGTGATTGACTTTAAAGGATCCACGGTTGTCTCTTTAAAGAACTCTTCTCTGAATTTCACACAAGCCTTGAAAAGAATCTCCACATCATTTTGACAATAATAAAGAGCTTCTTTCTGAAAGTCAAAGGGATGTTTACAAGCCTCATTGTACCAAATGTAAAACCGTTCCTGTTCGGCGGGATTCATGCGGTCTACCGCGTAGAAGCAGGGGGGAGGAAGCGGACCCACGTAGTTTAAAGTCTTCTCAGAGGAGAACAAGTGAGGGAAAAACCCTTTACACTGATCGGTGAATCCTAATGCTTTTGGCATTTGGCTGAGTTTCATAGTAAGGAATGAAAGACTGTCGATGAATTTCAGAGTGTAATCAGGCTCGGTAAAACAGAGAACTTTACTTCCCTGTGTGATGAGGTACGGTTTAATGCCCAATTCAACCATTACACTCAGAACCAAGTAAGAGTCAAACCCACGACTGTTGTGAGCTAGGAAAGTGTAACCTTTATAACAAGGTTTTCTAAAATGGAGCAGAAAATCCCTAACGCAGTTCAGACCGTAAGAGTACCAAACATCTCCCGCCAAAGTTTTTGTGTAGACGAGGAATGGGATGTGTCTCCCGGTTTGATCTGTAAAAGTTTCAAAATCGTAAAAAAACAGTTTATTGCCGAGTTCAGGGTCTGTCAGTGTGGGTTGAATGTAACACTGATGCTCGTTTAACGTTACATCAACACCGCTAGGGAGTTTCTGACGACAGACTGTACATTTCATTGAACACTCGTGAGGCTTGCTGTCTCCGCTTGCTGCTAGATCATATAGCTTTTTACACACAGGACAGAGTTTAGTGGTTTCACAGTTACTCACATGCTTTCCGAGGTAAGGTCTCAATCTGGGCTGTTTGTGCCTATCGAGGCAGAATGAATTACGACAGATTCGGTTACAATCTGTGCATTGTACAGGGTTGTGCTGTTGCAGAGTACATCTCGGATCGAGACAAACTGAGCAATGACCTTCGCAGTTATGCCTGTTTATGTTTTGGAAACCGGTAAAACAGTAGTTGCAAATGTAGTTAGAACCGGTGAACCCTGCCAGGTTTTTAATGCCGTAATAATGGTTTTTGAACAGAAGCAGAAAAATAGGATTTGAACGATCGGAAAAGTCAGTCTGGAATTTACGAAGCATTGCGTCCTTACCGTCTTTATAGAAAACGAGAATTTTCCTGTTGACAATCTTTTCAAATTTTTGCACGTCGCTGAAAGTGACGGGGGTTTGCTCTGTGAGGCCCGCTGTGCGTTGCCAAAGTACAGCTTGCTGCACGGCTTGGGCATCTGTAAAAGCAGGGTTACACAGATGGGCAAGACTGATTGAAAAACAAAGCTGATCAGAACGATTGGCAACGATATACAAATGTTGACGTTTTTTACGAATCAGTTCACTGTCCAATGTTTTTTCGGCTTTACGTTTGCCACCTCCATGAGGGTTTCTTACAACCTGAACAATCATTTCTAAGTTGTTTGGATCCGGCAATTCCGCGTTTGACTGCGTTAAATCCTCTAAAAATTCCAGAAATGCAGGCAGAATTGAATCACGTTCATCATTTACCTGAACGATGGCGTGATGAGAAAATCCTTCTCCGCTCAATTCTAGTTGAATAATATCGCTACGAGAGGCAAGGCGAGCAGCTGACTCTGCGAGCTCGGTGAGAATATGATACACTTGTGTGTAAAATTCGGCGGGGTTGGGAGCGTCGCCGGCTCGCGAGGCAATGACGTTGAAAGGACGTCTTATTTCTGTAACATTGAAACCTTCTCGCTCTCTCTGAGTTTGTTGGGTATGTTCAGAGCTGTTTACAGCTGACTGTCCATGACTGGTGCAGGGTTGATCCGCTCGGTCGGGTGCAATGAGAGATGGCTGTTGAGGCTGGTTGGATGTGGGATTTGGCAAAGCAGTATTGGAAGAACCAGTGGGATTTTGTTCACCGTTTTCTACAAGACCCCCACCGTGTTGCACATACTGAGCGTTTGTAGGATTAGGGCTAAATGTTTGAGAGAGAGAAACGTTTAATTGATGGATCGCTTGTTCTAACCTGGACGGTGAATGTGGAGCTACATTGAAAGAACCAGGCACATGTTGAACAGGAAGATTTTGAAGGTCATTAACCATTTGTGTGATTTCGTGTAAAGCGTTTGTAACTTGCTGTTGAAACTCTAAGGAATTATTTTCAAGTGAGTATGGTTGAGAGAAAGAATCATTTAATCGTTCGATGGCTCGTTCTACAGATAGTAAACGTTCAAGATCCAAATCTGGACCCTGAGTTCTGAGGGGGGAATTTGGGGTTAGATTGAGAAATTCGGTTGCAGGGTATACAGGGAAATTACGGAGTTCATTCACAGCTTCAACAATTTCATACAATGCATTTCTCATTTGCTGGCCATCCATTTTAACAGAGGTCACAATTTAAAAGGTTAACTCTACTGTAGCGTTGAGATCTTGGCGATTTCGTCCATCAGACACTTGCAGCTTCTCAGAAGTTCAGAGCATTTCCGGCTGTGGAACCCTCCTTTGCGACCGGAAAGTGGAATTTTCTGAATACTCTCCACCGTTTCTGTAATATGAGAAAATAATTATAATTAGGAGAGAATACAACATTGATTTATTATACGAGAAACCAAATTGTAGAAAAATAATAATTATAATAATGATAATAATATTAAGTGATAATAAAAAAAGAAAACAGTCATTGATTTATTTCGTCATACACTAACTGTACATACAGGTTTTTAATAAAGAAGGAGGCTGTTTTTTTTTTATTCATTTTATTAAAGGAAACATAGTTCTTTGAAAGCTTTGAGATTCACATTTACCTGTGATAATCTTCCGGGCTTTAATTATTCTGGATAAGTTTTTGTTGATGGCTTCTTGAAACCTCAGGGTGGTAGAATGTAGCTTCACCAAACTGGATAGTTGCCTCTTACGTTTTAAAGAGGGTGTTCCCCGTCTGGCAGTTGGGGCTGCAAAATAAAAAATAAAAATAAAAAATAAATAAAAAATTATAATATATATATAAATAAGTAAATACAATTAAATAAATGAGTAAAAACCAGCATATAGGTGAAAAGTGAAGAGAGGCCGAGGAGCAGAGGTGTGATTCGAACACACACACACACACACACTCTCACACACACTTTAAGACTTTAAATAAAGAAAAAATGAATTAATTATTAAGTTAATTAATGAAAAAAAACTGTATTACTAACCCTGTGAAGAGGTTGCTGGCAGATCAGTTTGAGGTGCGTTCGCGGGTTGTATCTCTGCACCTTCAGCAGCGAAAGGGCCTGCTTCTGTTAAGAAAGAAAGACGGAGCTTTTTAATGGAGCGAATTACACGCATACAATGATTGCAGCAGAAATAAACACACACACACACACACACAATGAGAACATGAAACTGGGCTAATTCAGAAAAATAAAATCGATATATAGTTTCAGAGTTATAAAGAATGGTAAACTTACGAGGCGTTGGGTTTACTGGTGGAATCGTTCCTTGTGGTACAACCGTTTGGACCCTGTTGGTTTGCGAGGTGGGCAGTTTTGTTTTTTTTTATACTGAGAAGGGGTGTGGTTAACGTTGAAGGGGGGAGGTATTGGCTGTTGTGTGGAGGGCGGGTCTAAAAAGCAACCACTTTCTTGATCCTCAAAACGTCTCTCCAGTCGCAACAGTTGCAGAACAGCGTTGACATCCGGTCTGCTATCATCTTGTCACGCCATGCGTTAAGCAGAAAAATAACCGGAGTTGTTTTATCTTGAGCCTGTCTCGGAGTTGCGCGGAAGAAACCATCGACCGGTAAGCCCCGTTTTTGATTGTCATGTTGGTGAGAAGATCCTATTTGTTGAATCTGTGTCAGTTTCGAATTCCTAAAGTGGGGGAGGGGACCGGAAATGGGGGGAGGGGTATGGATTCCGGAAGTGGGGGAAGGGACCGGAAATGGGGGAGGGGTATGGATTCCGGAAGTGGGGGAGGGGACCGGAAATGGGGAGGGGTATGGATTCCGGAAGTGGGGGAGGGGACCGGAAGTGGGGGAGGGGACCGGAAATGGGGAGGGGCCGGAAATCAAAGGGGGACCGGAAATGATTAGGGTCATAAATCATCCGTCAATTAAAAAGTGACAGAAGGTATATCCTATTAGTGTGTATTGTCTCCTTAAATATGATGGCTTTTACATTTCAAGCCCAAAGACCATGACAAATTTCTCAAAGCAATTAGTTATTAATTGAGAGAACCAAAAAAAATTAAAATCAAGGCATCTAGACTGCCTTCAATTGACATTTTAGACTGGACCTGTGTGTGGTTTTAAAATTGAGTCTAGTTTAGAGGTTCAACAAAGCACTGAAACGATTCATATTTGAACATGTATAAGCAGCATAGTTGTGCCAGATATTTGAAACCGTGATCCAAAAATCTTTTCATAACGTGGAACAATTCAGTCCAGATCTAGCGCGGGAGGCAGAGTTGACTGAATTTGCCAGTCAGCAAACAAACCTGCACTTTACCAAAAGGATGAATTAGCCACAGCATTGTGTTGTTTCCTGCTTTATGGAACATAAAGAAAGTAAAACCTAAGTACGTCTTTGTTCGTTTGTGCATAAATGTTCAGAAAAATCTCTAGAATTTTGAAATTAAAATATGTAGAAACCACTGAGCTATATTATACACTGGAGTGCTGATTTTGCCAAAAAACTGAAGTCACTGGCCGCCATCTTACTACTCCCTACTCTCACAGAATTCCATAGGATTTGGTTGCAACAACAAACAGTTTTCTGGCTGTGTGAAAACGTTTCACTGGTAATTTTACAGTCAGTGGATGTACTAACACTATCAACTACTAGGACTTTAGGTGCTGAAATATTTTACATGTTATTCATATTAAATATATATGTATATAAGTATGTGTATATGTATATATGTATATATATGTATACACATATGTAAATATATGTTTTTGTATATTGTTATGTATATATTTATAAATGTTAAACATATATATTTAAATGAATTAAATGCAAAATATTTCAGCACATGACTTTCTCAGTACTTGATATTTTTAGAACATAACATAAAAGTATATGGCATTTGACATTTTAAAAGTCTTAAGCCCCCCCCTGAACTTGAGAAAATCCTCGTTATTCGATGCTGCAGCGCACATATTCCCTAGTTACTGAGGGGAAATAGGGAGTACCAATATGGCGGCTGGTGGCTTCAAAGTGACTCGTTCAAACAGACGGTGATTAGCACTCCAGTGTATTATATAGCTCAGTGGTAGAAACCCTGAAGGTTGGCTCTTAATTTGTTCTTGTGGATAGAGGTATGGATCGAGGCAGTTAACAGCACCGTGGCCTTGCAGCATGAAGGTCCAAGTTTGAATATTCTCTCTGTGCATTTGTGGTTTCTCTCTGGGTACTCTTGCTTTTTCCCACAGTCCGAAAACTCGATGGGTAGCTGGTCTCCCTAAACCGTCCTTGGGTTTGAGTGTGTGTCTGCATGGTTGTTTGTCCTGTGATGGACTAGCAATATTAAGTCCAGGATGTACTCCATGTCCAATGACTGCCGGCGCCAGCTCCCCGCCACGTGACCCTGCAAGGTTAAACAAGCATAAATCTAAAAGCACCAGAGTGTTCAAGGAACAGGTCAATAACAGCCCCCGCCAGTGCCGCTGGCCACGGAGGAAAGGAAAGGAAGTTGGATTACTTTTGGCGGACTAGCAAGGCGGGAAGGAAAGCATGGTAGGACGCAGCAAGAGAAGAAGAAAGGTAGGAGTGTAGAGGTTAGAGAAGGGACGTTGAATACAGGGACGGTGAAAGGTAAAGGCGGAGAGCTTGCAGGCATGACGGAGCGAATGAAGGTACATGCTCTATGTGTAGAGGACACCAGATGGAAGCAAAGATAGGCCAGGAGCGTCGCAGGCGGGTTCACTTTGTTCAAAGTTCACAAATCTGTTTTTTTTATAAGAAAATTTAACAACAGTTACTAATGTTAGAAAACTCCAAAGACAATGGAAGGAAGCCAGTTATTTAAGTTACACAGTAAAATTATTCATAGACATAAAACATCTCATGCTTACATGAAATTGAATAGGATGTTTTTTAACAACAAAACGTATGACGTTGTGTTAGCTGCAACCGTTCTAGCCACAGTGATAAATGGGATAAACTTGCCCCTCTAATCCCAAACAGCCTACAAAAGTAATGGATATTTTGATGCTGTTTTGTTCCTATTTGAAATGTATCTAATAACCTATGACTGTAGTTATAAAAATGAAAAGTTAGAGAGAATTATGTAGGTTGTTCAGACTAAGATACATTCTGTGACCGTGCTCACACAAAGTGCAGCGCCTCTCGTCACTTTGCTTATCCTAGAACAGTAACGGGGCGCCAACACTTTCTGTTCATTAAAACAAAAATAAAGAAACAAAAAAAAAGAACAACTTTTTATTTCTCCAGTTTTCACTGTTGCGGAATTCCAGGCAAAACTTTGTTTGTGAAAGCCCCGTCTCCTGCGAGCATCGCTGAAGCCGTTTCTCACATCCTCTGCTTTCTGAAGCTGTTCTTGTGTTTTCATGTGAGAAGTTGGTGAACTGTGTTGGTGTGCAGAAGTTTCTGCTTTGTTGGGGGGGGGGGGGGGGGGGGCTTTAGCAGAGCCTTTCTGCTCACCTTTCTCCATTTTATGACAGATCCAGGATGACTGGGGAACTCACACTCCCCTGACAAACAGACCCCTACCTCTGCAACACCCATTTGAGTTAAAGCATAACAACACACTTATTTGGCCCTGGATGTGAATGTTGTATATTTTTAAAAAAAAATTAGATCAGCTTTGCATCCTGAGTCCAAAGGGCCGATCACTTCAATAATTAGGCAACTGCGAGTACACGTTATGGACTTAATATCTACGCTTCTCCTGAGATGATCCACGAGCCGTTGGTGAAACCGCCGCTTTACTCAGATCATAATCGGCTTATCTTGAAATAATTAGAGGAGGCGGGACGCGTTGTGGTTCAGTGATAGGTTTTAATTGCATTATCAAACAGCATTTATACTGGACCAACCGGAGATGGACGGAAGAACTAAAACAATCAGGACGATATCTGTAGGCGTCTTACTGCGCGTCCCTCTGGGAGTGTCTGCCAGTTACACAGTGCTTGACCCGGTCGGGTCTGGAAACGGACAACCCGCTTTAAATACAGCAGCAAACAGAGATCCCCCTTTTCCCACTGTAGCCAGTGAATAACAACAAAAAAAAAGCCTAGTCTGTTTTAATACAATCCTTCAGGAACAACCTGCATCGTTTCAGAAAACATTACAGCATGGGAGAGAGGAAACGCCAACAAATGTAGACAGAGTGAGAGAGGCATGAAGGAAAAGAACAGGCAATATAAAAGTGTTTAAAACAAGTTAACTTTAAGTTGAAACAACACATCGACATCATGACAGCTACTTAGTTTGGATCTCTGTTAAATAACATTTGTGTGATTTACATCTCTACAGTATCTTATATTAATTTATATATTTGTAATACTTGTAATGCCTGAAGTGAGCCCTCATCTACTAATTGTGTGACACACACAGTTCACCTATAGCTGCATTGTAAAACGTGCAAATTTGAGTCATTTCAACTGGGAAATATCACATGCAGTATAGGTGCACGACTCGACCCGGATTAGATCATTCACAAAACTTTACCACAGTTAGGGAGCTATAATTATCTCCTTCTAAACGAATCTAAAGGAAAACAAAACGCAATGACTATTCTGAGCGACTGCAAACACGCGTTTGTGTATTTACCGTCACAAAGAAACATTTTAAAACACAGCTGCACCGAGGAATTACCTGAAATGGACGATTTTTCATCTGTGGGCTTCACGCTCAGAAACCCAAAGTTTCAATCATGTTGTGAGCAGTGAGCGCAACACATGCTACCAGTCCGCGCTAACCACAACGCTCTTCGGTGTTGCCATAGTTACAAAGGGACGACGACTCTAATTTAGCTAATTTCAGAAAAAGTGTTTCGCTATGAAGTCAGGGCAAGCAGAGAAGCTGCTAAAAGCCATTTCAAAAGGAAAGGACGTTTGAAAGGAAGCTGCTACAACAGCTAGCTTGACGTCGGTCGATGCCGATTATTTCACCTCTTTGGCTTTTTGTACTTTTACGGTTTTGGCTGAAAAAGCGCAGTCTGCTGCAGGATGTCACTTTACACTTGAGTTTGCTAGTCTTTTTGTTAAATTGCTGAAACAGCGAATTGACCTGGAGATGCCTTCTTCAGACACCAGAACGGCTGAACATCTTACAGCCAACTTGCTCCATTTTATCCTTTAGAGGCTTCAGTCACTGTCTGCCAGGGGACATGCTGCATCTGGAAATGTTAGCAGCCCTCTGCAAATCTCAGAGTTAACTGTATACCTTTTAAAAAGGGAAAAGACACAGAGAGTGCCGTTTTACGAATGCTTGACATGGTAATCGCTAATAGAAGATGCTAACCACAGTTGAAAAGGAAAACCTCAAACCATCAGGTCTTTGTCTTAAATTGGTAAAAACTCATTTTACAGCAATTGCTCCCCGGCAAACACATGTTGAGGAAACCTTTGCAGCTGATATATAACTCATTAATAACTGCTCATAGCTGTGAGACTTGAAAATGAATTGAATGCCGGTAATTATGCTTATGAAAGTGAAATCGGACTGAGCTAAAACTGGACACTGGAAACTGGCAGCAAATCTCTGATCTTAAATCTTTCATTGTTAAAAAAAAAAAAAAGCTCACAATTAAAAACTGCTCACTTGTGAAATCTCATAATTCTTGGAATTAGATGTTGCTATGAATATTTTTACTGTTAAGGCTTTCTTCACTCCATGGAAAAGAGGAGACTGACGTTGATGTCACTCATCTTTCTGTCTCCAAATATGCAACAAGTGACATCAGTATGTTAGCATTAGAACCAGAAAGAAGTAAAACTATCAAGCTTTGTAATTTCTATGCTTTCAATTTCACCAGGCCTTTATCTTGAATCATGGCAGCTCTCTGCTAGCCTTGACTTCATATCCCTTAAACTAATAATAGCAGGAAAGTCAACATGCTCAACACCTCTAAATCTTATTGACTGTGTTGTTTGAATACCATTCAGCAAGATCCTAAATCTCAACATTTTTAATTAAAAAAAAAATCACGCTAAAATAAGCAAGACGCACATAGTAACCAGATAAAATGTTATCTGCCAAAGTAGCTGGCAGTGAGGATTGCTTACGTGGGAAGTGCCAAAGCTCTTGGCACATTAACACTAAGAATATCTGTCAAAGTGTTGGTGAGTGGAGAAGGCGGTTGGCATTTTAGATGCATTTCACACAGGTTTTCTTCTTTTTTACAGCTACTGGTCAAAAAAATAATAATACATTAACTATGCTACAGTAACCACGGTAACGTGACAATGTAAATGTGGATGAAGGAGAGAGCTTGGGCTGGGGAAAAGTCACTTCTCTTTGTTGCTACAGCTTTGAAGAGAGGCCGTTGTACATGTCGGCCCTGAGCCTGGCCCACTCTGCCATCCTCTGGACGGAGCTCTTCTCTCGAGTGAGGATGCGAGCGACCTTCCTCAGCTTTTCGTCATTCCTCTGCAGGTAACGGACGCCCTCGGCCTGCAGCAGGTTGAGCTTCTCCAGCCGGCTCTCGTCCATGGACACCTCCTCGCTCACGAAGGGGTTGAAGCGGAAGTAGGTGTCGGGAGGGAGGAAGGCGTCCAGCATGGCGTGAACCTCTGGCGGACAGAGAAGAACGCAAGAGAGAGTGAGTGACAAACTAATAAGCACGCAATTAACCTGGCGATGGCTGTAGCACGTACGAACATTCAGCAGCTGTGTTTGGTTTGCGAAGAGGACACGCGAAGCCACAATGTGTCGGGACAGTGATGGCGTTACACGTGTCACTGAGGGAGCGCTTGGAGCTGAAAGCCTGAGGTAGGTCCAAGAGAAACCGTCCGACTTATCTGCCTTAGCTGTCTCCATCTGCCTTGCATGACTGGTTTTAAAATCAACAGCTTTTCAGTTCAAGCAAACAGACAGCAGGAAGAAAGGGGAAAGAAACTGGTGTAAATACACCAAACTGATCCAGAAAGATCTGTGTATTTTTTTCAGAACATGTGAAATGTTTGGTCCACTTACTTTAAGTGTCAAAACCAATCAAGGAGTCTTGAAATGTTTAACCCCCCCTAAGAAAAATAAAGTGGAGACGACAGAAACCAACGTGGTGGGCGGTCACAAACATTTCAGCTTGCTAAGGTCAAGGCATGTTAGTTTGGACTGATTAATACCAAACACTGACAGCTATGATCGGGGCCAACATTTTGCGTCCTTACAGACAAAATGTTGTTGTTGTTTTTTTAACAATTTGCTTTAATGAAAAGAAATAGACGGCATTGGATTTATTTCCCCCCCATCTGATAAATATAAGCCAGTGCAACAGATTGAGTCACCTAAGTGGTAAACCTACATTTTATCCCAATATAACCACATCTGATCTGTGAAGGCCTCAGAGGTTTGAAAGAGAGCTTTGATGAACAAACAGCATCATGAACACTAAGGAACACCACAAACAGGTCAAAGCTGTGGAGACGTTTAACGGAAAAACAAAACAGTATCCCGGGTTTGGACCTGTCACTGGTGTTACTACACATTTCAATATAAAAATCCCATCATTCTTGAAAATCTGCATGTAAGGAGGGAAGGAATGAAAGCAGGACACAGAAAGGAAAGGAAGGATGGACACAATCAAAAAAGAAAGAAAGGAGCTAAAAAGGAATGAATGGGGATAGGACACAAGGAAAGAAGAAGTGAAGGAAGAAGTACACAGCTTAGGAAAGAAAGGAAGATAGGGCAAACAGAATGAAAAATGAAAGGAAAGGCTGAAGGAAGGAAGGATGGGGAGGGAAGGAAAGAAGGGTACAAGAATGTAAGGAAAGTAAGACACAAAAACGAAGGACACAAGCAAGAAAATGAGGAAAAAGGCGCTTGAAAAGGAAGAACACCGAAGAAAGAAAAGAGAAACAGCAGGAGGAAACCAAAGGGAGGCCATTGGTCACGGAGTCCTGTAGGCTGGCCTTTGTGGAAGGTGTCGAGAAGAACGCCAGTTTTGCAATATATCAGAAGCAATCTTGTTTACCACAAGCCGTGTAGGCGAAGCAACAGACGTGTGGAGAGGCTGCTGTGATCAGATGAGACCAAAACTGACAACGTATCAGACACAAATGGCACGTCAGCTTAAAGCTTTGCAGTCAGGTACACAGCGACAAGAGTTCCCCATCAGCAGAGAAGATGACAAGGTGAGCACTGTGGCATCCTATTCTATCCATAAACATGCACACACCAGCTCAAAAAAAAAAAAATAATTAAATTAAGTCGGCAGCCAGGGAGCGGCGATCCTTTAACAAACTACACACAGACTCTAAAATGATGGCATGTTTTCCCCAAAAGCATTGGTCACAAAACGCATTACAACCGTCTCCAATCCAGGATTTGTTATGCAGAATGCAGGACACGGTGAGCATCCTAATGTGTTCACAAACAGGTTACCTTCACTGTGCTTCGGTAGCGTAACAAAGAATTTGTAAAGGGTTAAGAGTGTGCAGTGGTCTCAGGAGAAAACTGACCCAAGGTCATCTTTCCAAGACATGTTTAACATGCAGAGCAACGCCACTCTACGCTTAATCTGTGTTTCACTGTCCCGAAAGTTAAAGCCCATTCCATGAAAGGCTCTGATCACATCTTAACTCCAGGTTTACCCTTATCTGACCATAACCAAACAAATACATGTTATGATTCAATGGCAAAAAGAGAGCCAACTGACAAGATGAGGTCATAATTTCTTATATAGGAGGAAACAATTGCACCAAGAAGCAACTGGGTCACCCACGGCACCGGAGCATCGACAGGGAGGGGGAGAGCCCAGTTCAGGCACAGTACCCACGTCGACAGGTGATAAGGACATGAAAAGGCTGCAACCACACAGGGCCACGCTGGAATCCATCAAAGATAGAGTGAAGTACTTTTTATGGCCACTAAACTTATGAAACCACAATGTTTTATTTAGAATTCATTAGGGGAAAGAATGTCTTGTACAAATCTCCTGTTGGTCATTCCTTTTATTTTCAAGTTTAGGCAAACTGACAGAAAAATGTACGGCGTCTCACAGAAGTATTCAGAGCCCCCAAACCTCCTCACATCATGCTGTAACCTCAAACTTCTAAGCGTTTCTTGGAGGTTTAATGGGTTAAACCATAAAACTATGAAAGGGGCAAAGTAAACATGAAACATGGACTTTGTCCCGGCAAAACGGGATTCATATTTATTGAAAAATGTGAAATGCACAGATCCGTTAAGAGTGGCTTAGGTTATCCTGAGCCATCTCTGTACTACTTTGGTGCAGGAGCTAGGAGTTCATCCTGTAACCAGTGGGTTGCTGGTACGAACACCCGCTCCGACTGTCTCAAAGACACTTCCCCTGCTTTACCTGCTGGGAGTGGTCAGTCTGTTATGGCTGCAATGTAGCTTACCACAATCAGCGAGTGAATGTGTGAATGAATTGGTGAATGACTGAATGTAAGGGAAATCGCTTTGGGGTCCTCTGGACTTGATAAAGCGCAGGACAGACCATTTACCATTTGACTTAGGCTGGTGGAAGACAAACTGATCCTGCTAAATTCTCCTACTACTTTCCAATTTTACATTATTTGCTGTTACTCCAGCTTTTACCTTTAAAGTTGCTCTCTGTTTTTTCCTCTTCATGGTAGCTATACATCTGGTGTGACATTTTGTTTAGCTGTGACAGAAGGGGGGGCATCGGCTGAGCTACTGCTATAGATGATACACTTGGCCCTGTCTTTCAGTGTTTAACCCTGTCTCTCTCCAAGACGTAGCTACTGGCTGTATGTGTTCTCTTCATCATCTAGAGTTGAAAACTGAACTCTGCTTAGCTGTGTTTCTCTCCTAAATGAGGCCACTAAAGTAGCTACTATTGCCATTATCCTTTTACTTTTCTCTCTCACATAGAAAGTATTCCTGGGTCAGAGCCTCTCTGTTCTTTTCTGTGTGTGTATTCTGTTTCGTCCTGTTAAAAGACCGTTTCCCTTTCCACTGAGTGAGGGAAGGCTGTAAAGTCAATGACAATACAAGTGACTGTCCACTGTCTCTTCCTGCTCATCCAGGAGGAGTGAATGCTGCAAGTTAATGACTCGATGTAATCTGCTGGGCTTCCTTGCCGGCCATGTTGCTCTGATGTTTTCTGAGCAGGTGCCACTGCCAAGAAACTGGCAGTTTTCCTGTAAAGCAGGTTGTTTGTCCACACAGCTGCAGCCCACCGGCAATCTTGAGCTTGAATGGCGGTAGCGCTGTGCAGGGGAGGGTGTGTGTGTGAGCAGAGCATACACAAGAGTGACTGACACTGCTAACAACCAATCAGAGGCAGACATTCTTCCGGGCTCTGATTGGTTGCTTTAGACCGGGAGCGGTGGATTTATGCAAATGGCATCAGGCCCACAGGGAGAAACCATTTTTTTTCCTCCACAGATTATCTATTTCATATATCATATGTCAGGACATAGCTTTAACAAATATGTTAAAAATATGTACTTATACAACAGTTACCTACCGCAGCTTTAATGTTTGGTGTCAAGTTCTGAGGTGTGGATACTCTTAAAATACTTTGAGTGCTTATCAGACCGTGTGTCGTCTAGTTCCACTTCCTCGCAGAGAGTAGTTGTTCTCACGGGTATATGCTGCCAAACAGTAGCAGTTCTATAAAAGCCCCATAGGGATACTAGACCGGGGTGCTCTCTCAATATCAAAAGAGAAGGGATAAGAGAACAGCTCCAGATAGTGTTTCAAAGTAAGAAGTGCCATATAAACTCTGTAAACTTATCAGCAAAATGTGCACTTGGGAACCCAGCGAGGCTGACCTGGTCTGTCCTTACTTGGCAGCGAGGAAAGTGCTGCAAGTTTCTTGAGCTGTGGGCGGCCGTTGTGTTGAATAATGAGATATATATATAGTGTGATTAGAGAAAACACTCTGTAAGCTACTGGCGAGCCGTTAGGAATACATTTATGAAAGGATCTTGTGGGCTGGATATCATGGGCCAGATGCTTCCCATGGGCCTTCAGCTTAACATGCCCGCATGGGACAACATCAAATATTCCATAACTGTGAAGTGGAAGGGAAAATATACAGGGCCTTCATAATCTATTTTGACTGAGCTCACATAAGTCCATACTTTGTAGAACCCTCTTATGTTGCAATTACAACAGCAACCCATCTGGGGTATTTGTCTTCCCAGCTTTGCACTTCTAGAGACAACTTTTTGTGCTATGTTTCATTGCTAAATAGTTCAAGTTTAACCAGACTAGATGGAGAACTTCAGTAAACAGCAATTTTCAAGTCTTCAGAGACAAGAATAAATGTTAATCCAAATGATTTGGTGGTAGCTCTTGGTGTTTAGGTTTTCTGTCCTGCTTAAAAGGTTAGCCCCTGCACCAGTCTCAAGTCTTTTGCAACATCTACCACAGAGGTCACCAACATGGTGGCCCTCGAGGATAATATGTGGTGCTGCCCACAAGCCTGTTAAAATATATATATATATATATAGCACAACCCTCTAGTGAGCTGCATCTAAAATGTTATTTTATTTAGTTTCTCTTCCTTTTTTTAAGCATGCTTGTATTAACATAGATTTAAAATGATAAATTCCTTTTGCTAGGCACTGTGTAATTTGTACTTTTGTATTTATTGACCAGATTGGTCTGCCAGATGTGGGCACCCGAATAATATTTGTTATTAAATTTGCCACAAAGCAAGAAGAATGATTGGAGAAAACAAGTATTGTCCATGTGTTCTTTATGTTTTACAACAAAAAACAAATAAATTGCTATTATTCTAGAGGACATTATGTGTAAAAACAAAATAAAGCCATGGTGAAGTAACATTTTGGTTCAATTTAGATGTACATGTGTACTTCCAAGCCACCATGAGCTTTCATGGTAGAGTGGAGGAATTTTTCCAGAAACGTCGATAAGAAACGCCCAAGTCACTAGAATAACTACGCATGGGCAAGACCATCTTACCAGCTCTTCTGCTGCTCAGAGGGATCGCGTGAACAAATCTCCCAAATCCACACTTATTTCTTTCTTCTGAGGCCTTCCCCTTCTTCTCATAAAACTTGGTAAGACAGTTTGCTTCTCGCGGCTCTCGGCCATGTTCAAAGAATATAATGAGAGCTGAAACCGAAGCTCACTGAGTTCATTAACACTAGAAGCGCGAATATTCAGCCAGGAGAGGAGCGAGCACGTCACAATGATGTGGGACAACCAATTAGAGAAGATGGCCCACTATACCTTTGGACATCTTGTTCACCTACCCTCAGTATCTGTAGCGCTGCTGATGACGTTGGTAAGCTTAGTCTTGAGGCTCGTATACGTGGTGCTGGTCTTGCCGGCGGTTTCGATGCGTCCTGTGCCGAGCGAAACGACACACTCCAGCGGCGTGTCGGGCCACAAGCACTTACTCTCGTGGATGGCGAGCGCTGTTGGGTTGTTGATCAGCAGACCTCCATCCTAAGCGGAAACACAAGCCGTCTTATGTTAGAGACTGGAACCAATTAATCAGTGTTTGAAAACCAAAAACTGTTAACCGGTTTTTAAAGTCAAAAGATTTTTTTTTATTTATTTTTTTTTAAAAAGCATCATTGTACAGCCGAATAGCCGCTTTCAAATCTGCAAAGGACGGAGCTAAATTGTTGAGCTTTTTCATCCCTTCGCCGCATTATCAGCACAGCTAGCTTTGATATCAAACGGCCGCCCAGGAGTGCTTTTGCTTTGGATCCATACTGTACCCAAGGCAGTGGGGGAGTCACTGTCGAGGGCCGTGGGGATTGTTGAATAGGCATGAGGCTGAGGGGCCGCGGGGCTGAGAGCTGGCAGCAGGATCAAACACGCCGGGGACAGTCCTCATTAAAGAGGCCCGGCTGGGGGGTGAGGGGAGCCGCAGGGGCCCCCCTAAGTGTCTTGGGACGCAGCAAAGGGAAGAGTGCTTGTTTATGTGACTGGGTGTACATGGATGTTTGATCGAAAGAGCATTTTTGCTTTGAGTGGATGTGTATAATTATTAGGGTGTAACCGACATTGCACTTTTAAACATCTAACAGGCACACACACACACACACACACACACACCTCTGCATGCCGTTGCCATCTAAAGGCAATTCTGTACAAATTTGTAAAGGAGTACAAAATAAAAGAGAATATCTGAACTGCCTGCAAAGACAACAGTGCATGATTTTACAGAGCTGGACCGAGAAAATTCCTCTTTAGTACAAACATCACAAAATAGCACAGATGGCTATGGATGCTGTGGAGAGAAAATTACATGACAACAGTTTTTTTTTCTGCAAGACGAAGTAGCTTCCCAGAGAAAGGATGTGTTAGAAGAACAGTATTATAATAACAGTATTATAGAAAAGCAAAAACAACAAGTAATGGCAGATGTTGGGCTAGTAAAACTGACCCAGACACAGGGGTCTTGGATTATTTGTTATTGTTTACATATTAACAATTTCATAATGGTAATGAAGGAACCGTAATATTATCAGCGTAGGTTTTATAAGGCTTCATGTTTTTAAATGTTCTTTTAATTGTATTATTACTGTGACTATTGTCTGAGAAAGGTGCTATATAACTGAAATCTACTTACCTTCAATACCCTGCATTGTTTTGGATCAACAATAATTTATGGACAGCTATTCTGCAAAAAGTTTGACTACTATGTTTCATTAAATTGTAAATGTTTAGTACATTACTGAGCTGATCAAAATAAAATAATAATAAAAAAAATCACAGTTATTGTTTTTCAGGGGTTTAATTAAAATATAAGGTCGCACTTTCTTTAAGAACTCTGTAACAAAATGTTAATACGGTTGTTACAACTACAATAACTAACATTCACAGCATTTAATTACTTAGTAGTATCAGATAATAATAATAATAATAATAATAATAATAATAATAATAATAATAATAATAATAATAAACTACATTGTTTATAGTGAAGAAATATGATACTTTACTATTATTAAATATTTAGTTCCTTGTAATTGCCTGGAACTTATTATTAGGTTTATCTAGTTTAGTTATCTAGGAACACATTCTCGTGAACAAGGTAGTTGCCTTATAAATGAAGACATAATGTTGCAGTGATGAAGTAGCTGTTTCTGTATTATTGCATGGTAATATTACTTCATAACGTCCTGTTTCCCTAGAGTATAAACATGATATAGTATAGATGCTTTTTTTTCCTCAGCCTCAAAATGGGAGGGGCAAGAGAGAATGCTTTTAAAGTAAAGCAGATGTGTGCTGATCTTTATAAATTAGGATATGACTACAAGTGAATAGACAGGAAAATGTTCAGTGTCGATTATGCTGAATAGGCAATAAAAATGATAATGATGAATTTATCTTTAAGGCTCCTATCATCTTTACCAGGGATAACAATAAACACAGAGGGCACTGTAATTTGGTGTTTTGGTCTCTTAAAAACACCAAATGTTTGTTTTTATCTGCAGATGCAACCTACAAGGTACATCTTACTTTTCAGAATAATCAGGCCTTTGTAAAGATGGACCATTTCAAATATAAGGACACTTAGTTAAGCTACTTGTATATTAAACAAACTACTGGACCCATTGGCTATATAATATTTAGATGGTGCACTGATGAAGCCAATAGCACAGGAAGAAAAACATAAATGTTTTTTTTGCAACTTTTTATTTCCTGTGTTGAAGTTGTAGTGTCTAACAGGCTACAAGTCAAAAGATGTCCTGCCTTATAAAAATACTGTGAGTCATTTCTGAATACGCCTGTAAGTTAGTTACCGCTTCTAAAGCAAACCAGTCTCACAGAGCATTTGTCTAACTGGCCGATATGGAAAACTCCCACAAAGAGGGCTTAACTCTGTCACAAAGCACAGCAGAACTGCTGAGGTGGCCATTTGTCCGAAGCAAATCATTATGCAGCAGCAGCTCGCCTGGCAAAGAAAAAAAAAAAAAAAAAGGAATTGGAGAAAGGAAGGGAAAACGGGGAGAGAAAATGCTTGGACTGGAAATGCTCCTGATGGAGACTAAAGCGGGACTTACAGCAGCGGGCACCAGGAAAGCCCAGCTGGAAACAAAAAACAACTGAGCAGTTTTCTTATCGCTAACTCGCGCTCTGTGAGGCTCCATTTTCTGAACTGTGTGTCAATTAAGGCAGCAGCCTGGGTCCAGTTATGGCCTCTCTGTGCTGATGGCTGGAGGGCAGTTTCACAGGAACAGTGTTTTGTTTGACACCACGCACCAAGGCAAGTAACATTACAGCATTCACGGCTGAATGCGGGAACTTGTCTCCATTTCAAAACATCTGTTTGGGCAATTCAGAGCACGACTGACAGCAAAAACAGATCTTACTTACCACTAGAAAATAGGCACAGATTTCCTTTAACAAATAGGTTACACACAGATTCACATATTTCTTTTTTCTTTTTATTAACTGCAACGTGACGTAACGAGCGAACTTCAAAGATGCAGTCCTACAACGAAAGCTGCTTGTAATTCTGTTCGCTGAATACGCTGCATTTAATTAATTAACAATAGCATCTACAACAATAATCGGTTCTGGACAAACAAGTTAGAAAATTAGCTATTCTTGCAAAATTCAGAAAGTTCAGCTGTCTGTCAAAGCGGCAGCACGACGCGGGCCAGAGGTTGCTTCCATCTGTGAGGATTTGCAGGACTAAAGCGGCTCAAAGTGCAATTTGCCATGTGTCACAAGATAAATGTGCTCAGAGGGTCCGCTCCTGTCAGATGTTGCTCTCTGATGGATGCGTTGCCCCCTTTGAGGTGAAATGAAGAGAAATTCCCACTTTGAAATGCAGCTTTCTGAAACACCCAGTGCTTTGTCTTGACTGCATCTCTTGACTTGTGTACGAAGTTGGTAGTTATTGTTCAAGAGGATCAAAGCAAGGCTGGCATATCCTGCGGCCTTCTAAACACACTGGGCAATAGCTAAAACTGCTCTCTTATTTTAAAAGGTGCATAGCCACGTTATTCTACTTTTTTATTTATTTGTATGTCAGTAGCTCACTCTTGCATACACAGTTTTTATGTAAGATTATCACATCCTGCTGGTGTTATTTTAGTGTTTTATGCTTTGTTTTGTTCAATTTGTTAGTAGATAAAGCCTTTCATGTTTATTTACGATATTAACAGAAGTACGTCCTGCCCATACGCAGCAGTGGATGAAACAAGGAAGCGGCTAACGGCTATTAGCATCTCAGCGAAACGATTAAAAATGGTCCAAGATCCAGAGAAAAAAATGCGCAAAAAAATATATGATTCCAAGAGGGAAAAGACTGGAATGTCACTGGGAATACAGTATGACCGTTGGTGTTCACTGAAGCAGACGCTAAAGCTGCCGAGGCTCAGATGTGACGGCAGAGTTGATTGACGTGAGTAAATGTTCTGATATGAGGCTCTTAAAGTTGCTGTAGATCGGTGTATTTAATTATTAAAAAGTTGAGCTACGATCACGCCAAGCTGCCGCTCTATTGCGAGGCATTGCAGAGGGTCAGGCTCGAACCTGCAATATTTACAATTGATTTACAAATTCAGCATTCCCGCATTATAAAAGTTCTGCAATACTGTCGCTAGATGTCGCCACGTCTGTTTACATTTATTAATCGTGCCCGAGAGGAAATTGTTTTTCGGCTCAAAAGGACCATCAATCACCATTAAAACACCTCCATCAAGATGGAGGCTTGATGTATATGACCTTATTTTATCATGATCAAATGTTTTTTTGGTTCCACTCTTAAGTGGGAAGTCTGCTCTTAGGAGACAGCGTTTCACCCGCTGTCAACAATTATAGCAGGTATGAGATTTTTAAAGAACACTATTGCAGTGACATTTAAACACCAAACTTTCTCATCCATTTCTTTATGGACATGGTCATTTCGGAAGAGCAAGGGTCTATCTCCAGACTGGGGATTGTATCTTGGTATATAGAAGCATTCAGAGGTGCTTTCACTAAAACTAAGGGAACAAGGCCAGGTCCTGAAAAACAACCCACACCAGAATCCCGTTTCCACATAACTGGACACTTGGCACTATACAGTCAGACAAGTACCGTTCTCCTGGATACGACCAGACTTGTCTATCAGATTACCAGATGAAGAAGTGGGATTTGTCACTTCAGGGAACACGCCCCCACTTCTCTTGAGTCTAGTGGAGCCGTACTTTACACTGCTGCATCCAGCACTTTGTACTGCACTGATGTATGGCTCGGAAGCAGCTCCTCAGCCATGGAAACCATTTCCATGAAGCTCTCTGCTCACTGTTCTTGAGCTAATCCCAAGGCCTCACAAAGCTTTTTTTTTTTTTTTTTTTTTTTTTAAAGACAGCATTTTTCCCTACTGGACATCCAATAAGCATTTCTCAAAGAAAAAGTGTTCTTTTATTTTATCTGCCATAAATCAACTTGAACTCTCAAAAAAGATACACAGACTTTCCTTATCGAAGGATTAATGTGAGTAAAACAACTTCTCACACAGCAAACATGTCTGATACCTAAATGATGAGTGCAGAGATATCAATTAATTTTACTCCTATGTTAGAATTCTGTACATTAATTTTAGCTCAAGTTTAACGTACATCGTTCTTCAGGGAGGAACAGAGAAACTTCTGTTTGGCCTGAACATTGCAATATGCTTCAGGAATGAAAACTCCCTGACTGAGCAGCCACAGTAAAGTACCAAGACACAGTGTTTGCGTCCAAAGGTCCGCGCTCCGAACATATTCTATTCCTGACCGACTGGCCAACCCTCTGTAGAGGGTTCATCGCATAAGACCATGTACCAAAAACTCCGGTAGCATAAATAAGCCGGGCAATAAGCGTAAAGGCGCAATTGCTGCTTGAACAAAGTCAAAGAAGATCGCCATTTTACTTTCTTATCCATTTCTGTGCTTCTCAGCTCCTACCATGTGTAAGTACACCGTTTACTGATTATTGAGCTGCGTGTTTCCAGGACAAACCTATATGGAGATGAACCCGGCCAGAAATTGCATACAGAAATTTTATTTTGTATTTTTTCCCAAACCGGATACGTTTTACTTTGCCAACATGCCTCTCGTCCTGTTCAGACTCATGATGTAACAGATGTAATTGCTACGACGTCATACCATCCGTTTTTCAGTCGGATCGGACGCCAATTCAGATCCGGTGTCTCAGACTAAAGTCTACATTGGAAGAAGTTCTAAAGTCCATCATGCTGCACTTTGGAGTCCCTCAAGGCTGTGTGATCAGTCCACTGCTGTTATAAAATTGCCTTTAATAACACTCTTTGTTGGAAATGGTGAATCAATGTACAGGGCGGAGGGGGGGAGGGTCAAACAGCTAGAGAAATGATGAAGAGACAATTATCTGGTCCGTTTGGAGGAGAAAACAAAGCTGATGATCAATGATCATTAATCAGGTGACAACCTGAACACAACGCCCTCAGCAACAATAGCCCTGCAGTAGAGGGAGAAAAGAGAAGGGAAACTAAAAAAACACTCCCTACCAACAAACTTCATTCAAAGTGGTCATTGATAGTTTGTTGACCTATTGCATCTCAATTTTGTACTGCCGCTGCGATATTTCGTACAAAAGAGACTGCAGAAAATAGTGAGGAGTGCTGAAAATGTCATTGGAGAGACCCAATCTTTTACCCAGGACCTGTTTAGCAGATGATGCAGGAACTACAGCACTGAAGGTAGATCTCTACAGTCAACATCGCAATATCATTAGATTCAATATCGCAATTATATGCCATGCATGGAAATTATAATTAAATAAACATAAACAAATAACTATTCATATTTAAATATTATTTACGCCGACTGGATACACATTCACTGCCCTGGATGCCAATACTTGAAGTGTATTTTTAGTGGCTGAGATGCTAAAGCTCACCATGTGTGTTGAAAATGTTGATGAAGGGGGAAAAAAAAGTGGTTTAATCAATATCATACTAAGTATTTAACAATTGTGTCAAAACATTTCTTCATCAAAATGCACAAATACCAGACTGCTACATGGCTGTCTGCCTCCGGCTGTAGAAATATTGAACTGACATTACAATTATGGACCTTATATTAAAGCACGTATTTTATGTTTTAATATTGATTAATATTCCACATCGATCTGCTGAATGATTCTGGAGAGAGATTCCCCTTTTTTGTGAAAAGTTACAATTCAAATGAAATGACAACATGTTGATTTGATTAGATATTAGCCAAAAGGTTGAGAACATGAAATGATTAAGTGAGTAAGCGACTACTACTTGTAGCTTTTGTCCTAGTATAATTATTATTTCAATCTAATTTTTAGTAAAACTAATGACTGCCGATTGTTGTCATAAGATTTTATAATAATTCATAAAGTCCAGGAATGTGCATTTCATGATCTTTTCAAGAAGTATGTGCAAAACTATAGTCCTTACAATCTAATAAAGAGCTAAATCGGCTGTAGGAGCACAAACATTTACAGCATGTTCCTCTTCCATGAAATACTACACAAATGGTAAAGTTATGAAAAGAAGGTTTGATTTTGAACTTTTTGACTTTTGGAGATCAGCTCAAGCTCAGATAAATCTGTAACCCTGCCCTGCTAAGATGTCCAAGAGCTGTGGCTAAACGTTTGCATAATGTCACATAAACTCCTGTTAAAAAAAAAAAAAAAAGTATTAGTTCTCATTAATTTTGTGGAGCTTATCTTCATTGTCCCCATTTAAGCTGTCTCCGAGCTGAAGGCCTGATCTGAATGGGAAAGAGGTGCTATCTTCAGGATCAGGGAAAGTAATTTCATGCCCCAGAGTATGTCAGCTCACATTAGCTGGGACAGAAAACTTCATCCTCTCCACTCGGCTTGTATTTCTCGATATCTCGCTCCCTCTAAACTGCGGGTAAACTCCAAAGACTGGCCGTCTTAAAAGGCATAAGAAAAAGATGAAGACCACCTCTTGTTTAAGTCTTAATGAGGTGAAACCTTGCTATACGTCTGGCGTGGCATTCATGTCACATATCCACTGAGCGACTGTGGTCATTATTTTTTTTCTCCTTTAGGCTTCTTTGACAGGGACAGGCCAGCGCACTGAGCTCTGCCGACGACGCTATGTAAATGAGGTCATTTTTCTCTGTTAATTAGGGAATTATTAGGGGAAGCATTACAGAAGCCTTGCACATCCGTTGATATCTCTCACAACCCGACCGTGTTCCACTGAAGGCATTTCAAATTCAAATTAGATTATAAAGTCTTCAAAATAGTCTCTGCTGTGCTTTAGTTACGCCGCAAGAAATCGTCAATGTCATTAAATGTGGTTTAGCACAAGATTGTTGTGGTTGCAGTAGGGCTGGCAGTATATTGAGGTTTTCTGAAAAGAGATATAATATGAGATTATATCCCTTATATCGAGATGGTCTACGGTGGATTTTAATTATACCGTTCTGCAACCCGGTGGGTTATTTTTCAGCCATTTCTCATTTTTATCAACAGCAGTTTGTTAAAAAAAATTTTTGCCTGTGAGACATTTGGGATAAATATTTGATTCAGAGATGCCATTTTATATTTACTTTATGAGCAGAAAAAGATATTGAGCTAAATGCATTCAGCCTAAAAATACTGAGATAGTGTTTTTGGTCCATATCGCCCAGCCTTAAGTAGTAGTGTGAACTCACTCTTTATTTTTGACCTTTTCATTTCCAAAGAGAGTCTGCTTTGCTGCTGACTTCAGACAGCCTCTGAAATGTAACATGCTGGCAAAGACAAAATATGCAATATTTATCTTAACATATTACTCTAGTCTCTCTCAACAAAGTTTGACAATCCACACTGCTGCTTTGTTCTGTTTATATGGAAGGCCCCTGAAGCTGGATGGGACTCTCTCCTAGGAGAGACAAAACAAGCATTTGTAAAGGTTAATGCTGAATGCTCATTATGTAAAATGTGCAAGAAACTCTAAGCAGAGTGACCAGCCTTGGCGGACCTGGTCTGGGTAAAACTCTGAATACGCAGGAGCAGGAAAAAGCTTTAAATGCTGGACTGGGCCGGGTCAGCCAGGACTGCAGTGACCATTACTGAGCATTTCCTGATGCGTGGCAGGTGCCGTGTTCTTTGCTCCCAACTAGAACAGCAAACGAGAGTCGCACAAGTACAAATATAAATGAGCTCTGACTGCATGCAGCGGAGGAAGGTCAGATTCGGATAAGGCGGGAGATCTCGGGCTCATTATTTATCTGTGAATAGGTGTATAAATGTTTAGGTGCCTAAAGTTTCCCATACCCGGCTTTTCTGCGTGTAATCAGAAAACTACATCGGTCCACTTTAAGAAAGAGTAAATTCAGGAAATACCTCTCGCCAAATGGAATCCAAGCCACAATGAAAGACGCCATTGTGAAGAGCAAAGATGAGAACACGATCTGTGGGAGCACCAGTCCTATGCGGTGGACAGGTCAAGTGAGAGGTCTTCATGCCATATTATACGATTACGCCGACCAGCTCTCCACTTCTCAGACGCCAAAGGTCAGGCTAAGGTTCAGCTCATCCTCCCAAGCTCTAAAACAGGAGAGGAATCCATTTGTAGATGCTCCAACTTTGCCTCGGGGAGACAAAAGAAGTGAGAAATGAAGCTTCCTTTCCTACATTCTCTAAATACACAAACACCTTCTGATGGAACCATCAGCTTTGCGGGCTGTTTTTTTTAATCAGCTTTAACTTAAAATCCATGGAGTGGATTCAGACTTATTTGGCTCAGTAACTCTTTTGTGCCCTTACTCCATAACAGCACCAAGAGCGTGTAATGACTTTTCTAATTTACAGTACAAATGTACTCCATACTCTGCTCATATTGAGAACGGACTTGCATCTCAATAAACTTCAGATTGGAGATTTAAAGCTGTGAACTATCTTGAAGAGTTACATCAGGAGGCACAGCTGTAAAAGAAAAAAAAAGAAAAAAAAAAAAGAGAAATTCTCCTCCTCACAGCCTGATTTACAGTCAGAGGATAAGATTTGCGAGAGCTATTAAGCAGCAGACTGTCTGCATAATCAGTGGACCAGTCTAATCCACAAACATGTGTCTGAACACGAGCAAAAACATCCTCATGTGTGCGGCTGATAAGGAGCCCAATTAGAGAGGGAAACAGCGTTAAAGTCACAATGGGAGAATCTGAGTGTGTACATTTTTAATCCTGATAAAGTATCGTAGCTCTCCGTTAGACAGTCTTTAGGCATTTTCTCAACTTTCTAAATTATAAACCAATCCAGAGCTAAAAAAAAAAAAATTCTTCAGACCTTACGTGATAGACAAGAAGAAAGCGGTGCATAACCGCTGCGTTAATTGGTAAAGTGGAGGGAAAAGTCTGGAGTGTGGCAGGCGCATATTTTCACAGAATTATCTTTGACAGGGCAATTCAAACAAGCCCATAGTTGGATTGAAAGCATTCCCTCAGGGATCGGGCCGCTGTTATGTTCATCCCCCACCGGCATGTAAAGATCTGTACACGCGACCATATACAGGAGAACCTCTAAGAGACCAATTTTAGATTTTCTTTTTCATTCCAAGTTTCAGGGGGAAAAAAATGTATTCAACTTCAACATTTTCTTACCTTAAGGCATTTTTGGGGAAAAAAACAACAAATGGTCTGGCTTTAGATCAGGACATATTAACAGAGACCGCCTTATTAGGTACTTATTGGTATGTATACGTCTGTTGATCAAAAGTCCCCTGTGCCTCGTTTTGTTGAATCTCACAGCAGCCTTTGACTCAGCGGATCGTTCTGCACTGCAAAAATGGATCTAAAAATAAGCAAAATGTTCTTAAACATAGTGTTTTTGTCCTTGATTTGAGCAGGTAAATAAGATCATCTGCCAATGGAATGAGTATTTTGACCCCTAAATTAAGATAATTAGACATCCTGCACTTGAAATAAGACGATAGAGATGAGTTGTTCCTATTTTAAGTGCAAACATCTTATTTTATTGGCAGATCACCTTATTTACCTGCTCAAATCAAGGACAGATACACTAATTTTCAGAAAAGTGTATCTGATTTTGCAGTGTGTTCTCTTGTCCCGACTGAACCACAATGATCCGTGGCACAGCAGGTTAATCTCTTACGTATCTGACGGACAGAACTTTCCCTGTTGTGATTAATAATTTTACCTTTTCTCCTGTTCCTCTATCATGTGAGGGTCCCGCAAGGCTCCTCTCTTTACCCTCTTTTATTTTCGCTTTATGTGCTCCACTTGGAGCGATTATAACTCGGCACCAGAAATCCTTCTGAAGCTACTTGTCTCTGAAGACCAGGCCGCAGTAATGGTCTCCATTCTCTACTGGACTGCATTACTGCCTTTGAACGGTGGTTAGGCCAGAATTTTTTATTTTTTTTTAAACAAACAAAAGACGGAGTGTATTTTATATGGAAACCACACCACTTCAGATGTTAGTGCTTTGACCTTTAATCTAAATAGCACTGTCACTAATCTAGGTGTAAATTGTTAAAGATTTCACAATTAAAATCAAATGGACTCTGTGGTCTGGACTAGTTTTTTTTTTTTCAAATTAGGAACATTTTTTAAATCGTCCTGACCTGGAGAAGGCCATTAATGGTTTTATTAGCTCCATGCAGGACTATTGTAATGCTCTCTATGCCAGTCTCTCCCGGTCAAGCCTAAATCGCCCTCAGCTCGTCCAGAATGCAGCATTTTAACCAACACCTCCCGACCTGCAGCTGTTGTCTTTTGCTGACCCCAACAGATTTTCTTGAAGGATCGCCCTGTATTTAGCTCCCTCCATCGTCCCTGAAGCTTCCTTGTTCTTCCGACAGTACGATGCAGCCATCATCCCTGCTTTTTACCGTGAGGTCTGTTCTGGGTCAAGTGCAGTGTGAGCATTTCCTCCCATATAAAATTTTAGAAGGACGCCAAAAAGTTACATTTTTTTGCACCAATCGGACCATAGTACCGTCTTTCTCATGTTTGCCGTCTCCCTCGCAGCGCTTGTGCGAAACCATAAACTGCACATCTGATGTCTTCTTGCCTTTTTGTCCCATTATTGCCAGATGTCTAGAGTACAGCTTGTTTTTCTGTCCTGTTTCTCCCGCCTGTGGTGTGGACATCTGCAGCTCCCCCAGGGTCCTTACCCGCCCTGTCGGTTTAGGTGGACAGCCGTGTCTTGGTGGGTTTGAGGTTGTGCCGTACTCTGAATATCTCACAATTCAACCCTTCAAAGATTGGATTATTGTTTTAAAATCTAAGCGCGTCTTCACAACTTTACCCTTGACCTGTCTGCAGTGTTCCCTGGTCTTCCTGGTGCTGTTTGCTCGCTGATGTGCTCCAATAAACCCCTGAGGCCATTAGAGAACCGCCTGATTTATACTGAGATCAAATTACACACAGGCAAATCTCATTGACCAATAAGTTGTTTGCACTGAATTTTATTCACTGGTATCAGATTGAATGGAGATGAACACCTATGCATCGCACACCTTTCAGATTATTAGTAAAAACTTTCTTCCACTTCACAGCTATGCGTGAATTTATTGGTCAATCAAATAAAATCCTAACAAAGTAAACTGAAGCTTCTGGTTGAACTGTGACAAAGTAAAAGGGCTGGAAACACTTTGGCCATGAACCAAATGTTAGTTTTAGTGAGATAAAAAGATGCACAATAGCATCAAAACCATGTTTGGTTATTTTTTGTTTTTTTAAGTCAATACTTTTCCTTTGGACACAAACAGAGCAAGATCTCTAAAGCAGGGCTAAAACGCTTAAGTGCTATCCTCAAGCCAAGTTCTTAAAGAGTATTACAGAAGGACAGCTAGGACACAGCAGCATCCAGGAGGATTCTCTCCTCGCTGTGGAATTGAATTTGTAACTTATTAACAAAAGCGTCACACTGAAAGGCTTTAAGAGTAAAAGAGTAAAAACAGAGCTCCAAAAAGGTCCCGATTTCCCCCAGCTGCCCTTTTAGAAAAGCACTTCATTATGCAACACCCGCTTCTTTCTGCTCCAAGCCACCAGATTTAATGTCTTCTTGAGCTAATGTTTAAAATTTGCTCTTCATTAGTAAAAAAAAAAAAATGAGTACTGATCTGACCTACTCCATTTACAGCTGTGTAAAGTCTTTCTGCTGAGCATGGTGGCATGCTGGGGCTCTCATCAGGTCGCGCTGGGGGGGGTCGGGTGGTTACTTGTCTAATGCCTTCAGCCGAATGCTGGCAAAGATGGGTACAAAACAATCTCTTCATTCCTCTCCATCGCCTCAACAGATACCATGGTAACTAAGTGGAAAGAAAACCGGGTGCTTCTCGCCATTCCAGGCATGCCGTGGCATCCTTTGTGAAACGCCTGAGGTCTTCTACTTCTCTGTTCTTTAGGGCCGAGATAACGCAAAGACTTAATGTGGAACATAGTCCTCCCTCCTTCCTTTCGTCACCGCTTTTTAATCGCTCTCTTTTTTTTTGTTTGTACTTGTCCTTTCAGAAGGCACCCTTTCTGAGGAAACGGCATCCGAGGGTGAGGCTTTGATAACGCCACAGCTGCTCTGCTTCAAATTCCCTCGCCCCGAGTTACAATTTCTCCAGCGCCACTGATCGGAAACTACAGCTGAGGCTCCGGCAGATTTACATCTCAGCCTGCAGACTCACAGAAACCCCCGAAAAAAACAACCGACTTGCTTCAGCCAGAGGGCCAGATTCCCGACGGTCGGCCGGCACATGGCGTATCGACTCCTGCACAACAGGGGGACTGTTTGGAGCCTGAATTAGACGGACGAGTCTGTGGGCGATAATGGAAAAGACTAGGATGACTGCCTCTCTGAGGGAATCCTGACATCATACTGAAAGCATGTTGTGTCCATCAATGGCTTCAAGTAGCCAGTAAACAAACTCATCCGACTGGATGCCATTTAAAGCTGGCAAGACATAATTATGTGCATTTAAACTGGGGGAATCCTTCATTAACTGCTAATGTCTTGAAAAAAAATGTATTGTAGTGAAGCTAAACTGTTGATTTAACTGCATAAAGCTGTATCCTCTGTAAACTGTATTCAAGATAATCATTTTCTTATTTTTTCCCATTTTATTCACCAATTAGTGCATTTAAGACAAACATTACAGGCTAACAAACAGAGGTATTGATCTGCAAAACAATGAAAAAATGAATTACATAAAAGAACGAACACAGGAGAGACAAATAAACACTCAAAAAAAATCTTAATCTTGGCATCTGTCTTTGGATTTGCATTAAGTGTTGGTTGCACTTTGCATTTTATGTTCAACAAGGACTGTTGTCCAACTCAATTAAAAGCTACTCTATGGATTAGTAATATTCTGATTAATAAAAACAGTTGAATTCCTTGTTTTAAGTAGTCCTTGTTTACAGACATCTTTATCTACAGGCCATTTTTATTGCTTGTGGTTAATGCAGAGAAAAGTCACAATTCAACCGCAATTACGGTTGAAATATATCGCAGTTTAGATTTTTGGAAAACTGGCACAGCTCTAGGTGATAGTTTTGAAACTACAAAAGAAAACAACTAAGAATTTACGAGTTAATCTGCTTCAGATTGTCAAAGCGTACATGAGATAAGATAAGATAGGACATTGTTAATCTCACAATGGAGAAATTCATCTGATATATCAGCTCTTGTAAAATAGTTAAGAAATATAGAGCAAAATTAAAGACAGAAGCAGAGATATAGAGATAAGATCAAACAAACCGACAAAAACAAATGAATATGTGCAGACACATGCATACACGTATACACAGACATGCACGTCTATGCGTGTTGTGATCACGATGAGAACAGGCTAGGCTATCGTTGTAGGCATGCAAATATCGCACACGTTGTTATAAAGTAGAATTGATCAACCTAACAGCAGTGGGGATGCAGGACATACGGTGGCGCTCCTTCCTGCACAGAGGGTGCCTCAGTCGGCCATGAAAGGAGCTGCTAAGCTCCTCTACAGTCAGGTGGGTGAGAGGTGTTGTCCATGATGGATGTGAGCCTGGCTAACATCCTCCTCTCCCCCACCAGCGGGCAGCCCACCACACAGCTGGGACATTCCTGACCTCTGGCTTTTAGTCAGCCCAACAAAGTGCATCAACGTATATGCTGTGGGCGGATGAGTTTATAGAACGGAAACAGTTGGAGCTCTTATCTTTGTTGCATTCATTAAATACAAATGAAAAGCATTTACACAGGAAAACAAGCATTTGCAGATAAAAAATGTGCATCGCTGACGCCCACGATAAAAAAACAGCAGGTGCTTGAATCCGAAACTTGCGCACATACAGAGAGAAGTGGAAGCGTAAAGTAGTTTGGTCTAAAAGCAACCCAAAACATTAACATTTTCTTCATTCTTCAAGTCTGACTGACATCCAATGAACTTGTAACCAGTGTAAATGTCAGGTACCTTGCGCACAGCGTAAGCTACCGATGCCGTCTCAGGGCTCCTGGCATCTGTAAACGAACCCAGTTTGCCAAAGCGATCGCATAATTATCCGTTCCAGCAAAGCAGGTGCAGTTGCCGGAGTGCGAGCGGCGGTTCGGGATAAATTATGCATCTCAAAGTAGAGGGAGACCTGCAAGACGGCGTGCTGGGGGGAAATCTCCCGCTATATAGGTAGGTTTTCATCAGCGAGTCTCTTTCATTCCCTCACGCTGCACTTCCCAACTCACACGTACAGCGAACACAGCTTCCAATTAAGCGGCGAAGCTTGGCGAAGCTTGGCGAAGCGCGATACGGCCTTTGATGCAAAGATTACATCTATATTGTGAACGACAGCTGGATGAGGTACCCAGAGTGGAGTTGGAAACAGTGATTCATGCGTTTTTTTTTTTTTTTTTTATCTCTAGCTGCGACAACTTAAATGTACAGTTTTGACTAAACTAAGCAACACGTTTAGAAGTCTTCGCTGATGTTTTTTTTTTTTTTTTTCGTTTTTTTTGCAAATGCCATCCCTGTTTAGTAGTAGTGCATATTGATCAGTAAAATGCTAAGAGGAGAAAGGTGCTTCGTTAGGCTTCTGGTGGCTAATGCATCCCACTTTCCTGCAGATGGATTTAAGTGCTCCTCCCAGCGGCTCGGCAGCCTCGCTCTCCAGTCAAAAAGCAGCTGACTGGAAAACGCCGTCAGACGGGGAAGGCAGTTCATGCTTCGCTCTTTATCGTGCCGAGGATTTTTCTCATTAGGCGGCTTGAAATCCTTCCATTTCTTCACCCTCAGCCCCGAATGCACAAAGCATTTTTAATTCAGCGGCCCGACAATAAACTCGGCGGCGTGTGGCGGAGGACTGCTGTAACGATGTCTCGCAGAGTAAAAAAGAATACTGTAAGCTGGCTGATCGTGAAATGAAGGATTGCTAAAAATTAAAGCTTTACAGAAACAGGAAGTGGAGGAAACGGAGAAACGGTTTCGGCCGGCGGAGAGCGTTGTGCACAATGAGGACAGCTTTCGTAATTACTCGTTTTGCATGAAAATAAATCAGCGCTGGGCCTAGAGTGGCTTCGCGGGAGAAAATATGTTTATTCCAATTATAACAAAAGAGACAGCATTGAATTCACCGAGGTGCGAACCCTAAATTTATGCTGGCTGAATTGATGTAGAGCCAATTAAACGTGAAACCATCTCAAATGCACTGGTGGAAAAAAAAAAAAACTATAGGTTTCACATAAATATTAAAAGTATTTATGAATGAGAGTGGACTTTTTATGCATGTCTGTAGCGACACGGGCGGCGTTTTAAGGATGAATGCGCGGTATTTTCCTCCGCTACCTCCCGTGACTGACCTGGTGGAGATCATTTCCCAGTCTGAACTCCTGGAAGTATCCGGGGGCGGCCGAAGTGGCACGGATGGCCTCCCACAGCTGGTACTGGCAGCCCCCCAGGTAGTGGGAGCGCACCCCCGGCAGCAGGTTGTAGTTCCTGAAGACGTGCGCCTTCAGTGGAAGGCCCTGGTTCACTATGGTGCTCACGGCTGCCACCTACAGGTTGGGCAAATGACAACAGCGGTGACCCTCGGTGCGAAGCTGCGTTCATAGTGAAAGAAATTAAAAACATGCGAGGCAAACAGGAGAGGAGAATTAACAAACTAAAGCTCACCTTGGGGCATTCGGGGTTTCTTGAAGTCTCCACTAAGATGTGGGAGCCCACTTTCTCTCTACAAAGGGTTAGCAACAAGAAATTATCTTCAGTTTCAGTTCCGTTATATACCGCACTGCTATCTTACAGGTTTCTTCTGTTTATTTTTCCTTTTTTCCCAATCACAAAGACACACAAATCAGACAAAACTAAAGCGCAGTAAATAGGAAATGCAGTTTTCAAATTATGGTAAAATGGTAAATGGTAAATGGACTGAACTTATATAGCGCTTTTCCAGTCATGTTGACCACCCAAAGCGCTGTACACTAAAGCCACATTCACCCAGTCGCTCTCACTAACGCACACACATTTATACACCGAGACGCAGCTCGGTAGGCAACTTGGGGTTAAGTGCCTTGCCCAGGGGCACATCGACATGTGGCAGGGGGAAGATGGAATCGAACCCACAACCCTCAGATTGCCAGACGACTACTCAACCCACCAAGCCACAGTCGCCCTATTATGGTACCATTTCATTTATTAAAGGAAAGAATGTATTGAAACCAGCCTGGCCCTACGTGACAAAGTAATTAGTGTCATTGTCAAATCATAAATTAACTAAACCCGTAGAATAGGGGGTTTTCAGCTGACGTCACGCTCATGTGACTACTCAGCGCGTCCGCCATATTGGGTGGCAGTCGTTTCGCACCGTTGACCTGCATTGTATGACGCCTTAGGCAGTATTGGAAGTGAACAATGGGGAAAACGTGTTTAATGGTTGGTTGCACGGCCCGTGGAGGTGGAGATCAACGCTCTTTCTATCGCCTACCAGCCGTAATAGTGAATCAGTGTGAAAAAACAAAACAGCTGTCTGAACAACGCCGTCACCTATGGCTGACACGGATATCCAGGTCCGATTTGGACGGTGTTAAGCTGGAATACGCCAGAGTCTGCGGTGCTCACTTTGTCACAGGTAATTAACTGTTAAGTATTTAAAACATGTAAGAAGAATATATTAATAATAGGGCTTGGGCGTTATGACTTATTACTTTCCGCGGCTGTCGTGTTGACTGCCTCCGCCGCCTCTACTGCCTATTACTACCGCATACTGTACTCCCTCTCTCAGCCGTGTTTTAATTTGATTAATTTCACCTTAACTTGATTTCAACCATGGTAAACCGTTGCTGTATTGTGGGCTGTAACAGCGCAACACATGATCGCCATGGGAAAAACATAGAAACAGATTAATTTTCCACCGCTTTCCTGCCTGGAGGCGCAACCACGGAGAACAACTGTTAGAGATAACAAAGAGTCGGCTCGCTTGGATCGCGGCTGTAAGTCGACCGAACATAACTTTCCACAGTATCCCGATGTCAATGAGAGTGTGTTCTAAACGTTTGAAACACATAGCAGCAAGTTAAAAGTACATTACATGCGCGAGTGGTTGTTAGCGCTAACGGTTAGCATGAGCCAGAGCCCGTCTGAGCGCAGCTTACCTTTGAACGAGTTACAGAGATAAAGAGATCGTCGGCTCGCTTGGATCGCGGCTGTAAGACCGAACATAACTTTCCACAGTATCCCGATGTCAATGAGAGTGTGTTCTAAACCTTTGAAACACATAGCAGCTAGTTAAAAGTACATTACATGCGTGAGTGGTTGTTAGCACTAACGGTTAGCATGCGCCAGAGCCCGTCTGAGCGCAGCTTACCTTTGAACGAGTTACTGTGTTCCCACTGTTTGCTGGCTTTATGATCTGCAGCTCCTACCGGCGCCAATACGGTAAATACAACTTAATTTTGCACTGGTCATTGTTCTGCTTAAATAATTAAAGCCGCGAGCGGCGTCGATCGGCCCTGCAGCCAAGTGCCTTCGCGCACCGCCGGCCGCCAGCCACCGCAGAAGCATGCGACACATTTGCGTCGGATTGTTTACATTTTTACCATCTTATTAAAACTCACCCGTCCACGTATGATGGCGATTTCCTTGATGTACATAACCAGATGTGAACTGGTTGTGAGCCTCTAGACCCTTGTAAGCTCTCATTTCCTCAAGAGTGTGCAGAGGGTTTTCACCGAACACCAGGTAATGCACTATGTCGCCGTGCTCTACATTTGGCCAATCATCTGGATTACGGCTAAACAAGGCACCGTGGAGGGCATACGGGTCCATATGGTCGATCACGGAATATTTCCTCAGATATACGTCCTTATCTGGTCGCTCTAGCGTGCTGGCGTACTTATCCATTCGCGATACGATAATACGTGTACGACAACTAGAGATAAGGAAGTGTACCACCCAATATGGCGGACCGGAAGTTGGCCAGTGACGTCAGTGAAAACCCCCTATTAAAACAAATCCCTTCGATAGAATCTGCCAGAAAACATGAAATATGCTAAAAGAGTTCACCAAACAAGACATAACGCCCTGATCTATAGAACTTACATAAATATTTGAGAAAATATGTAAAATTTTCCATGATTAAAAGGCATGAATTTGTTATATTAAAACTAGGATACTCTCTGATGTTGCAAAGTCAGAAATCTGAAAGAAAATAATGTGATTAAATTTTATACATTACACTTCTTGTAACACAAAATCAAATATAACGATATGGGCAAGAATGCAGCTGTGTAAACTTGAAAGATCGGCTCAGTTGATCAAGATGTTGCTTAATTGCAAAAGTGCTCCAGCATTTTCACACATGTCATCTTGCATTGGGTTTCGTGCCGCCCTGGAGGGGGTCCTGACCCCTGATTTGGGAACCCCCGCTCTAGAACATGTGCTCTGCTATCTGGAACCAGGATGATCCTTTATAAATACTGAAGTGAAGCCTCCATAGCTCGAACACATCGGGGGAATTTGGAGAGAATAAACCAACACCTCAAACCTGCCGGCTTGGATCTCCGACCATCGCCGAATCCCTTCCTGCCTTGTGGCTGACGCCTTACTCAGCTGACAGAGGCCGCCGCCCCAACGTCTCATCATCAGATGTTTGTCGTCGGTGCTTTTGGTAGCCGACATGGTTCGGCATCGGCACGCTACGGGATCTGCAGCCACGCAGCCCAACACACTATGACGCAATGACCTTTCTACCAGCACCAGCATTAACTTCACCCGCAGCCTTCACCTCCCTAATGAACCAGAGAGCCTGTGATCCTGTCTCCAGGGTGACTGCTCTCCCTCCTTGGACCATTTTAACTGATGCTGACCAGCGAAGACCAAGAGAGCTGCAGTTTTTGACTTGCTCTGACCCGGGCGTGTAACCAGCATAGTTACTCGCCTATTATTTTTACCCCTTCTATCAAATCAACATCAACAAAATGTTGACTTGCTGCCTAATATATACCAACCCACTTAAAAGGTTGATTAAGAGATGATCAGTATCGTTCCCTTTTCCTTCCCGTAGTCATGTCATCGCTGAACGGTGTAACTTCTGTGATTTACTTTGGTTTCCAAAGATCCCAAGGCATCAGAACTGCTTACTCGCGACCCCCTGTTGGGAACCCGCTGCCTCCGATAAGAGTTTGAAACACATGAAATAGTATTCTGGCGCCACTCTTCTGAAAATAGTCCCGAGTACGCCGGCCGAAAAAAAACGTTTCAAAAAGCCGCAGACGTTCAAGGAAAGCCGTTGAAAGGACTTCAGAAAGCCCAGAGAACTTTTGATCAAGAGCGCTTTGAAAGATGTTGACTCCTGGAGCGCATAGCACAAGAGGCTGTGGATGCCTCAAGCCCTTTGTAAAGCACCGCATGTGAAAAGAATTCAAATATTTAAGTCAGGATGCATTTCATGTCTTCAGCTGTTTAGAAAGATGGATTATAAGACCAGATTTTGCAGCTTCTGGTTAAGGAATCGTTTCCATATGTTCCAATTAATCTTCCCCACCAGGTTATTCACTTCCTAATCACAAGGAACCAGAATCTTACCAGGTATTTCGTATTTCTAGGGTCAATCAAAAAAATAAAAATGGAGAAAAGACTTGCAAAGATAAAAGCAGCCCTAATTGTTTCAGATTAACAAGCAGGGCATATTCATCTGACAATAACGACTTCATTGTGAGCAACAGGGACACTGACTTGAGGATGTTCTCCCAGGCTTCGCTGTCGTAGAAGGCGTGGCTCCAGCCCATCTTCACCGTGCCTAAAATCACGTTCTGCTTGAACACGTCTGAGCCCAGCTTCCGGTACAGATCATCGCACTCTTTCACCGGGATCTGGATCACGCCCAGCATGAACCCTATGACAGCTCCTGCAGCAAAAAAAAAAAAAACGATGAACACCAAAAATCAGACTGAAATGTGCTGGTGGAACAATTGTATAATAAAAACGCTGCCGTTGGCGGGGCTGGGGGGGAACGTTCAATCATAAATAAAAGGAATGTGTATAGTATAGTCAAGGTTATTACATTTCCTAGAGTTATCAGCTCTCTCCACTACTAAAGGATCACTTACACTTAGTAAAAAGGCACAACAGTGCTGTGAGAGCAGGGATTAGACCTACAGGAATAATGCGGGGGGCTGAGCAGATGCAGTCAAGATGAGTTTTAAATGTGCGAGCACAGTTTTTATCTGGATTGCATTATTATTTGTCAACATGCATTACCTCCTCCAACTGTTGGAGATTAAGCCTGAGAGAACCTTAAAAAAGTCCAATGTGCTCAGTTTACAAAAGGCTCATTTTTAATCTGCTGCTACATAAAAAAAACCGGCAGGCCAAAAGAAGCAGGTCCACAGCGCCCTCTGGTGGCAGTTTTACTTATTACAGGGTCGTAAAACTGCCTCAATGGGGGATCTATTTAAAAAGGCTTCCTAAAAAAGGGAATTCAGAGCATAAAATATATAAAATAGATCTGTTTTATCTGTATGAACCACGGTTCATGAAACAGGACAATGCTGAAGTTGGCCTACACCCAACGGAGATCATAGCAATCATTAATGCTGAAAATGCTAAAATGTCAGACACTGAATAAAGATCGTTTAAAGCAAAGAAGAAGTGTGCCTGCGCTTTATTTGGCATTTGGCCAAATCTAAACAGAATCCAGCTGAAGAACCAGTTTGTAACCCTGGACACAAACAAACAAAGAAACCATTAAAAAAAACTCTGTGAAACAGCTTTTTTTCTATCGTTTTTTTTTTTAGCATTTTTATTTGTGGATGTTCGGTCAGTGACTGAAAAAAACTAAAACACCACTGAGCTGGACAAAGATGTAAGCTGGGATGTGGTAAATCATAAAGGACATATCCAATATAAACCTACATTAAAAAAAAGTTATTCTCCAGATCTTTATTTTTGTATAACAGAATTACATATAAAGAATTAAATCTGGAAACTCAAACCTATTTTTACACTCACTTTTGTTTTTTTCCCTACTTAATCAGAATTGTAAAATGATAGGATCAAATGTCATACTTTCTAGGAACATGTTTCTAATTGTACAGTTAAGGCCATACTTATTAAAAGCCAGAACGGATTTAGATCAAAGGGGAATTTTTGATTTTACAAACAGGTTTCTTCTGACTGGAAATAATGTGAATGTTTAGGAGCGGTAAAAAAAACAGAGACCCGACTTGAATGTGATCGAGGATCTTTGCAGCGGAGCTCATCAACAAGGTAACTCATCGGAATCCCAGTGGGAACTTGCAAAAGCCCCTTAAAGCAGTTACAAGAAGGGTTTTATGGCTGCAACGCTAATAAAGATTCTTGCAAATGACAGAAAATCTTACATTTTTAACATGCAACTTTCAGAGAGCTCACGCTTTAAAACTGATACTATTTTGACGTTGTTTTATAGACTTTTTTAGGGTCTCAGAAACAAAGTTCTTGGATGAATGAAAAGGATTTTACATGAAAACCTGCCAGGGTTTACGGATATTTTTGGGCTTACTTGTAAGACTCAGTCGATTTCTTCACCTGGTTTCTGTCAAATAAATAAATAAATAAAAACAAACTTTATATTTCTAATATAAAGCATGGAATGAGCGCACGTATTAACTCTCCACACTGATGCCGACAGGGGAAAATAGGTCAAAATAAAAGTCCAGTCACAAATGGGTCACGAGGTGATCCACGCTGCCAGTTCAGCCTGTCCTCTTCCTAGCGTGGCGCTGCGCTTTTATAACCCGCCACCATGCTTCAGCCGGCGCACAGAGAAGTAGGCCAGGAGGACAACATACCTGTGCTGACGCCGCAAATGTAGTCAAACAGCTTGTAGATGGGTTTGCCAGTCAGGGCTTCCAGCTTCTGTAAGGTCTGGAGGGCAAGAACTCCCCTGAAAGAATGACACGAACCACGGGTGAAAACATGCAGGATGACACAGGAGGAGGTCTATTCTAACAGGAAACACTGATCGATATGCTGCACAACAAAATACACACTTGAGCTGCTTTAAAACGATATCTAATGCATGCTCCGCAGCAAAGAGAAGGAGAAAAAATCTCCGTTTGTACCGTAAACCTCCTCCATCTATGGACAGGATGCGTATCCCCCGGCCTTTAACCGGCTTATGATAGCCGACTAAGGCGAGAGCTTCTCGGACTGCAGCCCTCAGGCCCGGGTCGTTGGCCTGCTCCAGACGCAGCAGACGAGGGATGACCTTCTCCTGACAAATAAGAGGATGCACACCAGCAGTCAGCAGCAGGAGAGAGACAGGCTGTTCTAGTGACAGGAATATAGACAGGCCTTTCACTAATAATTTACAGGAAGCCAGCACAACCTAGGCTCAACATTCAAACTTTGGTCTTTACTTGTTTTTTTTTACTTTTTTATCTTTTTTGCAACTGTGTTTTAAGCATAATTTTATTTCATTATAGTCATGCTAATTTTGTTAGATATTTTCATTGTGGTAGTTATAGTCTAATTGATTCTGTATCATTTGTTAATTTTTAGTCTTATTAGACATGGTGATGTTTTTGTATTTATATTTATCTGATGATTTTCAAAAAGTTAATGTTAAATAGTTCGGGGTTACAGACCGTTCTCTTTTTCCACCCGCTCTTTTGTAGCCCACGGGATTAGACGTCACATAATAACAACATCTGTTGTGCAGCATCACAGCATTTTGTGACGCTGCACAATACGTCGACATCACAATATCAGCGTGTCCAGTATTCACATCGCAAACGAAAGATGAATTTTACATGCTAACGTTATATTTAACCAGTTAAACAGCGTCTGGTGGCAGCAGATGATCCCACTGAACACGGTCGATAATGTCCAAAACGCTAAAGGTCACAGGGTGATGGAGGACCAGATGAGAAAGAGAAATAGGTTATGAATTATTTCGTCATTGCAATATTTACTGATAGTATCGCGATCGCAGGATTTTCTAATACCGTGCAGCTGTCGAGTCACATGTCTTAGGTTGAAAACATTATCCAGTGTGCTGGGTAAAATACATCATCCGACTCTGCTGATCACTCTGCATTCGACCCAGGTCTGGGTTCTGGCAAAATAACCCAGTTTGGGGTGTTTTTTTTTTGTTTTTTTTACTCAGCGGTCTGTGGAGTGCGTCCGTGGCACTGCGCCTGTGCTGCTCTGTTGTATATCAGAAACAAAAACAAAAAAACAGCTTTCAAGCTTCCGGGAAAAACAGAGCTTCCTAATTAACCGAGCTGAATGGCCTTCCGCTTCTTCGCTTTGCCTGAGTTTTGCAAAACAATCTGATCTTTTAAAAAGGAGAAAAATTAAAAGCGTATTCCATTTTTCAGAGTCAGAAAATGAATAAGAGGCCTGTCAGAATGGCTGCTCTCATACTCTGCAGTTTTAAACACATTTTAAGACTTAAAGTCATTACAATGAATTGCTGATCCCAGTGGCTCATCACCACACTGTTCACTGCGGGCTGAGTCTAAAAATAGACAAATTGTACATATGCAGCGGCTCAATTGCTCACAAACACAGAGAGCGACTTAGCCAATCGCATGGCAGCAACTCGATGCAGTTTGGACATTTCGAGGCGGTGAAGATAACTTGCTGGAGCTCCAGTGGAACATCAGAATAGGGAAGAAAGGGGATCGAAGTGAAACTTTCTGTGATTGTTAGCGCCACATGACCTGGTCTGAGTGTTGACATCAACGTCTACAGAAGCACCAACAGGGGCAGGAAAGGGCCGAAAGGAGACGGGCCGTTCTCACCGTGACCGCCACGCCGCGGGTGTCTGGAAACTCCAGCAGGTGGTAGCTCAGGTCCTCCACCCTGCTGATGTAGACCCTGACGTCTGACGCTCTGTGGAGAGCCTGGACCAGAGCCCGGGTCCGGTTGTCCACGCTCACCCTGGCTATGATCTGGGACAGAAGAAGAAAAAATGGCTCAGGTTTTGCTTTTAAAACATCATCGAGGGTTGTAAGTTGAAATTTGATATGCGTCATCCAGACACGTGGAAACAGAGCAGGTTCCTTCACTAAATCTGATCGTTTTTGATAAAGAATAAAAATAAAAAACTGTGTCTAATGTATTCGATCGGAAAACCCAGGTAACTCAACAAGCTACACTAAAAAATTTACATCAAGTCATTCAAGATTAATGAATCACCTGAGCATGTTACTACTACTTTCATTAATATGTAATAATCAATTAGCAAGCGTCAAAAAACACACACTGTTCCCTAATGTTTTTTCCCCCGCCGCGCTCTCCGGACTGTCTTTCTTTTACCTTCGGCGCTTTCCGTAGTTTCAAGAGCGCTAGAGACTGTAGCAAAACAGACCCGCGCTCAGTGTTGCCAAACACTGTTTATTTCATGTGACTTTGGGCTTGTTTTTTCTAAAAGCGCTTCTAAATTTCATGAGTCACGGGTTGCGTTTTTTTTAGCAGGTTTCTGAAAGTGAAATCGCTTATTTGGGCTCTAAAATAAGTGACGAAATAGAGGTTATTATGAGACCTGCCTGTACTAGACACTTTGTGTCTAGCTGAAATATCCCTCCGCCATAAGAGCCGACGGTAGTAAATGCAGACAGAGCAACTCTGCACGTATTTTCTGCAGTTTACGGAGCAATAACCGGTGATAACTGCTGAAAGTAGATTACATGGTGCAGATCACCATTTAAGCAGAGATTGGTGCTGAAGATGAATTTTTGCACATTGATAACATTGCAGAAACCCAACCCATAAACCGCACTTTAATGCTTATTAATTTGTTGTCTCTGTATTTGACAAACTAAGGCTGAATCACGTTGCCAAACGAAGGACCTGGAGTTACTAAACAGTTGCTAAACAGTCTCATTCAGGGTACTAAGCTCCTGCCCAGTTACAAGCAAAGTGTAAGACTGGAATGACCTGTAGATTTAAAACCTTTTTCCAGGCTTAAACTCCATGAATATGGATATAAACAGCAAGCAAAAATATTCAAAGAAATTATTGTTGTTGGTGTGAAAGCTCAGAATTAGATGTGTGTGAGAGTGAAAAAAAATTAACAAAACTTGTAATGAAATGTAAATTTTTTATTAATTTGTATGTTTATGCGTAATACCATGTCTATCTTTGTTTAAAAGGCAAAAAAATATATCGGCATGAAAACAGGTATTTATTTACACACTGTGTAAACATCAGTGCGTCATGATTAGTCATATAGCCATTATAGTCCAGAGTTTAACATTTGGCACTAGAATGTTTTCATTCCAATTCTGAAAATAAAATAAAATTATTTTTTGTACAAGCATGTATTTTATTAGTGTAATTTATTGCAAAATTGCATATTAAAATGCCCAAACAGGCTATTACACTTTCAGAAATAAAAGGATAAAATATGTGATTAATCTCGAGTTAACTATTGACATTATGCGATTAGTCACGATTAAAATTTGTAACCGTTTGACAGCCCTAATATAAATAAATAAATAAATATATATATATATATATATATATATATATATATATATATATATATATATATATATATATATATATATATATATATATATTCTTTTTTTACATTTCTGCTGTTTAACAAGAACGTTTTCCTGTGTTTTCAGTGGACAGCCTTTAATATGAACATGTGTGTTAGTTACTGCTAACCGGCTTCACGTCGCTGCAACCAGCTGCTGGATGTTTGCACACCGACAACATACGGGGCTGAAGCAGCTACTGGGAGGGGGTTATTTTTGAAAACGGATTCCGAGAACTGGGAGAGGATGGAAGCACCCTACCAGCTGGCACACAGCACAGGGTGATGGGGGCAGACAGCAGCAATGTACATATTCTACTCAGCCGCGGCTAAAAGATCCACCCTGACACAGATGGCATCTCATCGATGACTCCAATAATTTATAAATCCTTTTCCCCATAGAATAAAGTCACCACTTCTAACTGCTTAAGTGACAGCCAGCAGATAAGACACAGTACCTTTGTTGCTGACCTACCTTCTCCCGTTGGACCAGAAGCCTCTTGGCTTTCTCCTCCGCAGCGCTCGGCTCTTTCCCAATCGGCCCTTCGACCTGTGTTACCATCGCGCCTCCAGGTTTCTCCTCCTCCTTCGCGGCGCTTTTAGACTCTCCCGCTCTGAATCTAGGAACGAGGGGAACGATGTAGTTCCCGACAAACGCCTGCACAGTGGGGGCCGAGTAGGACCAGTACTGTCCTATGCTCTTCTTGGAGGAGGCCGGGGCGGCGGGGGCGGCCTGGTCAGACACGGGTACGAGGTTGGAGGGTGGCTGAGGCTGCGAGGGAGGTGGGCCGTCGCTCTTCTGGTCCTGGGCTTTCGCCTTGCTGCCAAAGTACGAGTTGATGTGATGGGACAGGTAGCTATAGGTCTCATCCAGGTTGGCCGAAAAGGTGCCGGGATGGAAGAGTCCTGGAGTTTCTTTGGAAGGTGTGGTCTTGTTCCCGATGGTATTGGCGTGGGCCGGCAGCTCCCCTGGCTTCTTGGTAGAACCGGCTTTGACAGCGGGAGCGACTCGTCTCAGCTTTTTAGGCGCAACGTCGCGCGGCGTGGCGATCGCAGGAGTGACGGCCCCCGGGGCGGAAGCGGCGGGCGGAGTGGAGGTAGTGGTCCTCGCTTCAGAGGCAGGAGCGGTGCGTGCAGAGGAGCCGGATGCAGTGGACGCAGCGGGAGCAGGAGCAGGAGCGGGGCCGACTGCCTTTTCCTCAGCTTTTGACATACATTCAACGTCGGCCTGGGTCGGTTTCCGCGCCTCCACGGCCTTCGATTTCAGCCGGGGGATCTTGGACAGAAGCTGTGCGTGCGTCCCACTCACAGCTTTCGAAACGGTGTCCAAGGTACTCCTGACCCGGGACATGTGTTGGCTCAGACCCTCAGACCACCTGGAAGCGGAGGTGTTCAAGCAGAGGGAGCTGGTGTGGAGCCCCAGTCGCTGTCTGACCTGGCTGGATCTGAAGATCCATCCCCTCCTGCCTCTAATCTTCAGGTGACTGAAGTGCCTCAGGCTGAGGTAGCCGACAGGTTGCTGCACATGGACCCCGCAGGGAGAGGTGCCAAACAGGAGGAGTAAAGCCGCTGACCTGCGAGAATGAGTCTGGCGCACTAAAGATGCTCGGTCTATTTTCACCCAGATGTTTGGAGCCCATCTGTGGTTCATATTGTGTCAGGGGAAGAGGATGGACACCTTCCGAGGAACTATTAGATCTACACGTTCTGTCATCAACCTGTTAAAGAACAAGGCAGAAAATAATATTGTCATGACAAAACCAGAAATGAGGCCAATAATGATGATAAAATAAAGCTAGTGTTTAGGGGATTAGTCGGCTTGGTCCGACGAAATACATCCGCTCTTGTTGCCCAATGCGAGTAGACTTCAGTAACTAGCTTAGCACAGCTTGCTAGTCCCATAAAGGCCTTTCGAAGCATAACAAGTCATACCTGTCTACTTGTGCTGCCGTCTCAGTGAGGAGAAACATCCCATAATTACTTCATTTCGTCGACGTTCTTTTGTTCGCCTTAGCGCTAGCGTTTAACCACCGTCTGTTTGCATGGGACGTTATTTGACCGGACAACTTCCAGAATGACGACAGGGTGACGGTCGAAAGAAAAACAACGCTCACGTGACCCTCTATCTGCTTCGCCATTGGCTCTCGGGAGCTTGGCCCATAAATGGAACGCGCCGATTGGCTGAGGAAATTCTCCCCATTGTTTTGCTTTTGAGCGGTGGCTGTGATAGGCTGGGAGGTTAAACCTTACAGCTCTGGAACGAGGAATGTATTTTTAGGTGATTATTCATAAGGGATGGTTCTTTTTATGTTCTGGTTAATAAAAAAAAAAAAAAAAAAAACAACAACAACAACAACAACAGGCGTTCGGGTTTTGAAGAACATTTATAGAAATGTGTTTCTTTACATAAGGAATGTAATCATAATTGTCTATATATATATATATATATATATCTGTACAATTACTGGCGCAGTAAATGTTTTTCTTGACAGTCATCTGACAAAAGTTATAGTGCAAAAAAGAAAGAAAAAAACTCTTCATAAGCGACATCTGCCCAACATAGTTCCATAATTAGGTCGCCAAACATACCTTTGATCCAATCAGCTGCAGCATTGCTTTTCTTTGCCTGCTGGATCGCATTCTCTGATAGTTAGTTCACATGTCAGATTATCTGTGTGTAAATCATGTTTATCTAGTTGGGTGTTCGTATCTATTCTTAATTTTTTTTTTTACAAGGAATATTCCCTACAATTTCTCACATTTTGACATCTGAAAACTACCTGTCTCTTATAGACTCACATTTGCTCCAGATTGCAGACGGTCGCACCATAATTTTATTTAACTTAAATTCAATTTTAAAAAAAATGTTATCCCGAAAGGAATTTAAGTGCTGTTGTAACTCACATTATGTGGTTTCTTCAAGAAGTTGTTGTAGATACTGATGGCTGCAGGCTGGAAGGATCTCCTGTACGAATTTGACTTACACCAGAGAAGCCGCTGACTAAAGACACTGTTTTTGTATGACAGTCTGATGAGGAGTGTGCTCAGAGTTGCTTGTTTATAAAGAATACATCTTTGACATCTCCAGAGGTTCTACAAGGTCCCCTGAACAGAGCCGGCCTTCTTTATAAACTTGTTGAGCTTCTTTGGGTCAGTTTCTGCTGCTCCTATCCAGCTGATGGCAGAGGAGATCACACTCACAGATTTAAATGCAAGATATGGTGTGTATTGATTACAGTTACCTTTTAATCTTGTTTTCATTGTTTTGAAAGGCAACTCACTTTGCTTGGCCCGTGTATCCTGAGTAGTCAGGTAAAAAATATATAATTAACGAAATTTCATTCTGTACGCACTCTGTGTATGCAAAATGACAATAAAGTTTGTCTAAGTCTAAGTCTACTGGGACTAGTCATAAGGGCTCTGCCTCAACTTTTTCATCAAAACGGTACACATTTTCAAACATAATAGTCACTAGTGTGGTGCAGAGTAAAAAGTATAATTTTACTGAAAAACGAATATACAGTACAGAAATAATTGTTTTAGAAATTTTGACAGTAAAAGTAGGAAAATAACCACACTCCACTCCAGTGGGTGGCGATAATGTCCCAAACGTTACTTGCCAACTGCCATTTAACAAAACCAGAAGAAGAAGAAGAAGAAGAAGAAGAAGAAGAAGAATAACGTCAACCGGTTTTTCCATCAGTGGCATTCATTTATAACTTTATATATTCATTATGGTTTGTGCTGGTTAAATATTTAAAGGCTCTGTTAAGGAGGACGCCACTGGACTCTCAGAAAGGTGATTGATGAGAGCCTTCACTGACGAGATACCGCGAGAACAGCAGCTAGTGTTAGCAGGTTAAGCTAGGAGAGACTGAATAATGATGTAATACATCGTTATGAAAGAATAATTCTGGGAAGTTTTTTTTTCACGAGTGTTACTGTTTCTCGACATTTATTGTGACCGATTTTTAAAAAACAAGATATTTTAATAAAACTTACCGAGCTGATAACGTTACAGAACGGTTGGTCTTTTTGTTCGCTTAAAAATGACGCAAACCTTTGTTGTTCTCGTCGTGCCGCTGTATCACATCTTTTCTCTTGAACGCAGGGGACAGTGCAACCATGGCAGCGGTGCAGTCCGTCCTGGCGTTTGCAGTGTGCGTCCTCATGATAACGGAGCTGATTTTAGCCAAGAAGGACTACTATGATATCCTGGGGGTGCCCAAGGGGCGCCACGGAGCGCCACATAAAGAAGGCTTTCCACAGGCTGGCGAGGAAGTTTCACCCCGATAAGAACAAGAGCCCTGATGCTGAAGTGAGATTCAGAGAGATCGCTGAAGGTAAGCAATGTGTGAAGCTAGACATATAAATGTTTTTCACCTTTTGTTTCACTTCAGGTGTGCAACCTTTTCTTTTCATTTTTCTTTTTTTGTTTGCAGTTTTATATCATTACAGGTCATGCTGCAGTGCCTTGCCGAAGTATTCCTACCCTTTGAACCTCAAAAAGATTGATACGATTGACCAGTGCATTGAAAAGTGCATAGTGTGAACACGGTATTTCAAAGATACATCTACAAATATGCAAATCAGAAAAGTGTGGTATGCGGTTTTTTTTAATCAGACCATCTAAATCAGTGTCATGTTTTGCTGAAATTGAGCTCCCTCTCTCTCTCAGCTCTCACCTAGGGGTGCATGATATTAGGTAAACATGCAATCCTATTGGTGAATAGTGTGATAACAATAGGATATGTGATAAAGTAACAATTAATTGAACAATAGGTGGGGTGCTTCTGCTTTGGGCAGAAAGACATCAATGTCATAGCAACAATGAGTTAGTTTTATGCCCACAGAATATTTTCATACAGGCCAGGAAGATGTATTTGTCCTCATCTGGCCAGAGCACCTTCCTATATCTGTTTGCTCTTTCCCCTACATGACTTGTCCTATGGGTTTCCTTAATTGCTCTCTACTTATCAGTCTTCAACAACCACTGAATTTATTGAGTGGGCAACTTTTTGAACTTGGATACACCTTCGCTCGCTGTGGATGTACTTACTTGTGATTTTTTTTCCCCCTTCTCTAATAGATACTCTCCTTTCTCATCCTGCCTGTTTAGGTGGGTTGCCAGACCAGTAGGGTTACTGCTGGGCTGCGCAATACATCGGCAGTTTACTGTTATCTCAGTAGGACTGCACGCAACACGCATATCGCAAAGAACGGCCTGGACCGCAATAAACGGCAGCTAATTATTGTGGTGTCACGCACTTAGGCTCCGTATGCCCGAACTATATTTGGTGACGCTTCTTGTTTAATTCAGCCCTACGTTACAGTTACTCACAGATCTCCATGACCAAAGCTGGGGATATTGTTTCGTAGCTACTGTCTACTGCCAATTTCTTTCCCCCCCAGGTCGTGTTCTCTTCTCTAACAAGACTCTGTTGCTTCTACAGAACAGCTGTATTTGCACTTGCACTACCATTAAATGTTTTAATAAGATTACTTTTTGATGGCAACTGGTTACGCAGGATTTTGTATTGGCAGAGTGCAAAATGCTCGCTATTCTTTGCAGATTTATGTTTATTAGAGTGGGAATAGTTTTGCAAGGCACTGCTTTAAGAAAAAATGGGGGGCAAAAAAAAACAACATGTTTTGGGTTGATATACCGTCTGCCCAATCCAGTTTTTAACCCCGTCGGTATAACGGAAGCATGACGCCCTCTTACTGTAATTGTAATCTGTCCCTGCCTCGTCGGTTGAATCGCTCGTCTCTTTGTGCGTGCAGCTTATGAAGTTTTGTCCGACGAGAGCAGAAGAAGAAGGTACGATCAGTTCGGCGACGGTGTGCACTTCGCCGGCGGAGACGCGCAGGACGGTCAGCCAAGGCCGGCCGGCCAGCAGCCGTTCACCTTCACCTTCGACGACATGTTTAAGGACTTCGACATCTACAGCCAAAACAGACACTCTCGCCACAGGAGACACTTTGAAGAACACCCCAGGCCCCACAAGGAGTCCCACAGCAGACACAGGAGACACTTCGGGGCGGGGGTCCTGGACGACATGTTCGACGACATCGATAGGATGTTTGCTTTCGACAGGCACGGCAAACAGACTGAGAGCAGGTTCCACGGTGCGACCAAGCAGCACTGCAGAACCGTAACGCAGCGCAGGGGAAACATGGTGACCACTTACACGGACTGCACCGTGTCGTCCAACAATTTATGACTGACCGTGTTGACAGTGTTATTCGGCTCAAAGTAGGTAGCGAGAGAGCATTCCTTTTGGAGATCGCTTTACTCCGAATCCAAATAAGCTTTATTGTGACTGAATGTAGGGAGTTGTGCTGACTCTGTAAGCTGAAAGAAAGTATTTTTGGGGTTCTCTTAAAGCACTTTTTTAGTTTTGAAATGTCAAAACTAATGCAATTGCTCATTAAGTCACATGGATTCATGTGTCTCGGCACATTCCCTTTAATGTGGGATCTGCTTTGTCTTCCTTTACAACTGAAGGAAGACACGTTAGCAGTCTGGATCAATTGAAGCTTTTCAAACGGAGAGCAGGGACCGCAGTGACCTGGCTTCCTCCACGTGTTTCTGCGTTTGTTCTACACTCTCCCCAAACACTCGTCCCCTGTATCGTGCCGGTAATGTTCTCTTACACGTTCGCACCGTTATATGTGTGGTCAATCCCTCAGTGCAGCGCCGTACGAACATCTGCGAGACAAAACAGTCTATAGCGTCACAGCTATGTTTGTAGTTCAGATTTTACAAGAAGGTCAAACTACACAGACCACAATTCAATTTTATTTATTTATTTTTTACTTTATTCTTTCCATCAGCCAGAGCTACCGAGAGCCTGTTTGAGTCAGGGGAAATGTTTTTGAAAACCTGGAAAGGATGTTACGAGCTGCAAAGCGTAACCTTGGCAACCACGAGGCCCGGATAAGTTCTGGGCACCATCATCTCCAGCTTGTGCTTCAGACTCTTAGATCATCTCTTCCCCTGTTAGTGCCACTGTGTCGTAAATGTTTATTTATTTTTTTCATACGTTGGTTTGTCACTGTACAATATCTGTAGTGAATAAATGATATGACAAAAGCTCTACCCATTTGTTGATTAATAGTGACAAGGTGCTGGCCGACTGAGTCCTTGATAATTGGCCAATTAACTGTAATTACAGCATTTTACTGTAGAGGTGCGCTCCGAACGCAGCAGCGGTGACGCTAACGTCATGGCTGGTTCACGGCCATGACGTAGTTTCCTCTGTTTTCTGAGGAAACTAAAGCAACCGTCGCTTCCTGGCAGCATCTTTGCCACACACTACCATACCACGGCAGAGATGGAGTCGATGCTCTGCGTTTCGGGGGGTGGCAGACACACAGGCCCCTGCAGTGGCTCATGGAGAGATTTGAAAGTGTTGTGTTTACTTCCCTCTGTCTAGTGTATGTTTGGGAGCCTCTACAGGAGAAGGGCTCCACTATCACACACTCCTCACGCTCATCTCCATACACGTTTTTGGGTCGTCTATCATCCAGCAATCAGTAATGCAGAACCACCAGGCTGGTAAATTAGTTTTTGCTTAAAGCCGACAAAACCCCTCACTGGCCTTAGTTTATTTCACTGGATATGTTTTGTCATTCATTCAATAAAAAATTTTAAAAAATTTGTATCGCTTAGATTTTTTACAGAGTGGCACATCTCAAGAGTGCATTGCTGTTCATTTAGCTGATTATGGCTTATCGCTAATAGACTAGATTTCAGTTCCTTAAGGAAATTGAAATACTGTGCAAGACAAAACAAAGTGTACAGAGGTATGTTATTGCTTACACACGGGGGCCATTTTTAGCCCTGGGACTGATTTTTTTTTTTTTTTTTTTTTTTTTGGGTGGCACCCGACCGCAGCCCTGGAGCGGCATCTGACCCGCCAACGCAGGAGGTTGATGCTGATGGAGATTTCATTTTTCTAATAACTAAGATTATACAGACAAACTGAAATCGTCCTATAATGTTCGATACATTACAAAGTTTTCATCTTTTAGGGTTAGGGTAATCACATTGCAAAAACATTCTAAACTAAAAAGTTAAAATTTTCTTGAAACGAGTGTATTTGTATTTTATTTGAGCAGGTAAATAAGATGATCAGCCAATGCCCTTAAAGTAGGAATAACTAATCTTCATCAACTTAATTCAAGTGCAATATATCTGATTATCTTATTTTAAGGGTAAAATTACTCTTTCCATTGGCAGATAATCTTATTTATCTGTGCAAATCAAGGACAAATACACTCATTTCAAGAAAATTTGACTAATTTTTAGTTCTGTTTTTACAGTGCAGGCTTTGTTTTCCTTCTTTTGTTTTGCACATTTTCTATAATTTCATAATAAGTGGGGCCACAACGTCCTAATTCCAAGGTCTCTCCGAGGGCAAGTCAAGACGCCTGGCTTAACTGGATGGACTGAATACTGCTGGAGTCGGTGCTTCCAGATCCTCCACCACACAGACATGTCAAGGACATGCTAGACATGTTACAACTGGGACGTTCCTTGTCTTAAGGCAATGGTGCTGCACTGTAGTACAAAGTCTTCTCCTTTCCAAATTAGAGTAAATGTTGCATTTCATTTGGAAATCAAGGTCCCGCAGACTGGAGAAGAACTGAATTAGAAGAGAATTCAAAGTTGCTGAAAGTTTAGTTTGAAGTTGACACAGTCAGTGCCATGTCACCAGCTCACATCGAGTCATTGTGTTTTATCAAGTGCAAAATCAACAAAGGTGTCTACCTGGACATTTTGGAGCACTTCATGCTTCGCTCTATTGACGAGGCTTACTGAGATGCTGATTTCATCTAACAGTTGCTTTAATGAAAATGGTAGGACATCAGCTTTGATTTCTCCCCGCACTTAGCTGACCTAAAGGAGAATCTTGAGAGGAAGACGAGAGATCCCAGACACAACAATGCACGCGAGCTATTTATTATCTATTATCTAACTATTAATAAAGCATGCTGAGCTTCTTTGAGACCTCGACACACCCACTGACTAATTACCTTCATGCTATGCTGTAAATTCATACAGGAGGAGCCCTCCCCAATGGTTGAGTGTACGTTGAACCATACATAGAAACGCTTTTCAGAAGACATCTGTATTTAGATTTGTGTATTTAATTATTTTCTCGGCCTTGTTAAGTGAAAACTTTTCTGTAAGCCCCAATCATCACAATTAAACAGAAATGACTGCTTGAAATGTATCTTTTACACTTTTTGAAAGGTACAGTATTGTAACTTTTTCATGTTATTCTATCTTACTGAGAGGGACATGCACAACGATATGAATAACCTTTGATTTCTGACACATTTAAATCTTTTATCCCCCACAACTGTGGCGTTCGCAGGTTTAGATAAATATTTTTTGTGCCTAGTTACTGTTACTGAGGGGCGGGGCCGGGCCGGGGTGAATTTGCCTTCTGATTGGTGCGGTAACGAGTGACGAAATCAACTCTGTGAGTTGTAGTTTAGCCAACCCTTCTGTTTACTTGAAAGGTGAGCGGGGGCGGGGCTCCCGAACTGCAACACCCACAATGCAACTCCGGCAAACTGCGCACTTGTGGGCAAATCCAAAGAGTCGAAAGCAGGTTTAGCTGAGGAAGGACATTGAATGACTTTGTCTCCGTGTGTGTTTTAGCGTGACGAAAAGTTGTGTCGAGGACAGTTCTGTAGCGGCACCCGGCGCCAATGGAGGCTCTCATACCTGTCATTAATAAGCTCCAAGATGTATTTAACACAGTCGGCGCGGATATCATTCAGCTGCCCCAGATAGTTGTCGTTGGAACCCAGGTGAGAAAGGCTAACAAGTTTTCCCAGCCTGCGTAAACTAGTTGTCGCGGCTGTTCCCGTCGCATTTGTCGCCCTGCTCGTTCTCAGCTCCAGCCAAGCAGCGTAATAAGAAGCTCAGTCGACCGTGCTCTGTAGTTTGATGCTGGATTTGATAAACCAGCTCTGGGGAGCTAAGTTAGCATTAGCTGCATAGGCTCTCCTGTCCTAACTGGTTCTGACAGTTGACACGAGCGAGCATCTCCGTTATCGCAGCCCTAAACAATAAAGCTTCTGTTCCTCCTCCTCTTAGCTCTGCTAGTTTAGTTAGACACGGTTCTTCCTCATGAACGATTCTGCTTTTTAACTTTTTGAGTTCACAGGGTACATCCGAAGGAAAGGAAAGGCGTTATAAATCATCGATCAGCCTAATAAGTAGCTATGTTTAGCTTTTTTTTTTTTTTTTTTTCGTAGACAAAGAATTGAATTTTTTTTATGTATTAACTGTTATCGCTACCGTGGGTAAACATTGGAGCCTAATTGGTTTAAAGTGTCGGGTTTTGTCCAAGAGATTTAGCCTCAGCGGTCGGCTAATAGGATGTGACTGTCCCAGACAGTTTGGCCTCTGGTTGTCAGGGAGAGATAAGACACGGGGGAGGATGTTTTACATGTCTGTGTTTTGCCCTGGCCTAATAAGTGTCCTCCAAACAGCGTTAGCCTGAGACCCACAGTCTCATTGATTCTTCTCCTACAAAGTAAATAAGGCATGGGCTTCAGTAAGTTAAGCTTCAAACTGTTTAATAATACCACTGTAGTTTTAGTTCAAAAATCTACCTTAATAGTAAAAAACCTAACCTGTTTGTTTCTCTTTGGTCCTGTCGTTTTGGAAAGAAGGTGGTTTTCTGGAACGTAACAGACATGGCTTGAATTGCCTAAACGTGTGCGTTCAAGTCAATAAGCTTGCTTAAAGAGAATTATGTTGGATGTTTACAAGGAATGTTTAAGACATGAGGACAAATTCCTCTGGATAAGCGCTCGCTGCTTCCCAGCGTTGAGTTTAGTGATGCGCCAATCAGGCTCTGACCAATGATAATGGTTGTTTATTCTTTCAGATCAGCCATGCTGGACTCTTAGGGTTGTAGCATGTAGAGGAGAACACGTGTTAATGGTTCTCTGACAGTGGTAGCAGTCTTGAAATGTACAAATTACACGATTGTTCTTACTTACGTGTCGAAGTAGGAGTTTTTAACCTTTTTTTATGACTGAGGTGTTTCTTTTCTAGACAGTAAATGGTGTGAATTCTTGGTTTTAATGCAAAGAGTGCTACTGAGTTATTGGGATCTGAAGTCCCCCCCGGCCAGAGTCAGAAATCGTGGAATAAACGACACCAACACAACGAAAAATATGATAGTAGAAGTAATAGATGAAGCAGCGTACAAATGAAATGTATAACTTTACTGTTTTACAGGCTTCATGTGGAAACTGTGGGTATATTTAAGCTTTTTTGAGGCCTAAATGAAGATGGTTCAGTTAAAGACATGTGAAAGCACAGCAGCCCTATATTAGCTCGTAGATTTTAGGCGACACCGACAAGCAAAGCGATGCCTTTCAGTACACTGCAAAAACGGATCTAAAAATAAGTCAAATGTTCTTAAAGTTAATGTATTTGTCCTTGATTTGAGCAGGTAAATAAGTTCTTTTGCCAATGGAATGAGTATTTTGACCCCTAAAATAAGATAATTAGACATCCTGCACTTGAAATAAGATGATGGAGATGAGTTGTTCCTATTTTAAGTGCAAAAATCTTATTACATTGGCAAATCATGTTATTTATCTGCTCAAATCAAGGACAAACACACTAATTTTAAGAACGTTTTACTTATTTTAAGTTTTGTTTTTGCAGTATAAAAATCCTTGCTGGAACGTCGTCACAAACCTGACGGAACAGTTTTGATCAACTCCACCCTGAATCTGGCTCTTTCCTGTCAAATGCGCCTTCGGTGCGAATCAGATGCCACACTAGGTGTGACCAGTCGTCACACGTGTGCTGCTCTGGATCTGCATCAAGATGCGACTGGTTTTTCCTGTTGCAGGGTGGTCCGTGTTTTCCCTGTAGCCACGTCGTTGTGACGCTGTTTTCTGGTGGTGTTTGTAACGTCCATCGCTGTTGTCTACAGAGCAGCGGGAAGAGTTCTGTTTTGGAGAGCCTGGTGGGCAGGGACATTCTACCGCGTGGTACCGGCGTCGTCACTCGCCGGCCCCTCATCCTGCAGCTTGTGCACATCGACGCGGAGGACCGCAGGAAAACCAACGAGGAGAACGGTAACGTGACAGTCATCTCTTCCTCTTTTTTTTTTCTTATTTCCACGCTGTGGCTTTGCTGAGTGGAATTAGTCTGACATTACTTATTTAAACAGATCTTAAGAAGCTGTTATTGCAGTTCACACAGTTACATGTCTCTGATGTGCTTCTGCTTTGGTGGATTATGGCTTTTTATTTCGCTTAACAACAAGAAAGCTCTTTGAACAGCCTTTTTTTTTCTTTCGTCTTTCTGTTGTTGTCTTCTTCCTCTGGGAAGTGCCTCAAAGCGACTCTGCATTGCTTCATCAGCATACAGATGTCGCAGATAGCCACGCTAACCATTTTGTCTCTCTTTAAACTCAGCATCCAGGAAAAATGGCCGCCTTTACAAAGGTCTCCTTTTCTGTTTTCTTCGTCTGTCTGTTTCTGTTGCACCCCCCACCTGTGAACCCAGCCCACCTGCTTAGCTCTTTGCCCTTTCTGCTTCATCCTGCCTCGTGTTTTTGCAGCTTTTTAAAGTTGGCCCACCATGTTTGCTCCGTGCAGGTGGATCTGCGAGTAAGAAAAAGAGAGGAAGGGTGTTTATTTCATTTATTTCATTCTGTATGTACTCTGTACATATAAAATGACAGATAAAGTTCTCTAAGTAATTTACTTAAGATAAAAATTAATCAATTGAAATATTATATATATATATATATATATATATATATATATATATATATATATATTTTTTTTTTTAATTTAAGATTCATGAATTTAACGATACCAACCTTTTTAACAAGGACAAATAACAGCATCCTTTGTGGAATTAACAGACTCCACCTTAATAGGCTTATTGTAGCCTGAATATATATACAGTTTTGGATGCATTTATTGGCAAATCTCCCACTGAACTTGTTTTTTTTTTTTGTTTTTTGTTTTTAACAATGCTACCTTTTAACATAAGGAGGTCTATTCAGTGGGAAAGTGCAATATTAAAAAAAGTCAATTTATACTTTAGATAGTCCTCAGCTGCCAATAGGACAGCGTTTGATCTTATTCCTAAACAGTTTCCATAACTGAAGCAAACAAAGAGGCGGATCTTTGTTCATTCCTCTGTTGGGTCCCCCTGGATCTTCCACGGCCCCATTCTTTCAGCTCGACAGGTTTTCCGTAGCATTTAAGTCTGGGAACACAGAGGGCCATGGAAGAAGGTTGATTTCCATCTCTGTGAAGCAGCTCTGTGTTGGCCAGATGTTTTTGATCAGAAATGTGACAACCATCGTTTAGTTTTCAGTTAGATACGTTGGTGATGCCGTTCACTCTTATCTAGGGTCCCGAGACCTTTGGATGTAAAGCCACCCACAGCAACAGCTTCATAGATCCTCCTCCAAACGTAACTTGTCGACGTATTCATCCATTGTTTTCATGCCAGACCAACCCTGGAGTGTTGCTGAAAAGCTCAAATGTATTCTTATTTGACCAAAGCCCATGTCTCGTTAGAGTTGAGCAAACTCAGTTGGTTTCACATTTGTGATGGTGAAAGGGTTCTTCCTGTCATCACACCCACAAAGCTATAGTTTCTAATGGCTGCTTTGGAGACTTGATGACTCTAGGATGGCAATTTTTCCTGCAGTTCTGAGACTTTTCTTCCTCCTCCTTACTATCCTGCATGACTGAAAGAGAAACTAGGATCCTCGTCCATCCCAGTGGCTTGTAGTAGTAAAACCACAGCCTTTGTGTTGCATCATGTTTGTACTCCAGACATGTAAGGATTAATAAATAAAACAATCTTGATCATTCGGATGAACTTAAAATTATAAATAGGAATGGCTTTAGTTTGGGATTGTTGGGGCTGCCAATAAAGGTATCCAGCAGGATACCTGTTCTGTCTTATAGAAGCCCTGTGTCTTCCCTGCCTGGCTTATTTCTCCTTTTGGCACTTTCTGCCTCTGCTCTCATTGTGTAAACTCATCAGATGTTGTGTTTTAAACCGCGCAGCCATCCGTGTTTGGTTTAGTTTTTCCCCACTCCACCCTTTGCTGTTGGGAGAAATCCTCCTGGGGGGGACATTTACCAGGGGACTGTTGCCATAGCAGCAGCCAAAGTTTCCATGACCACATGTGTTCTTATCTTTGTATTTCTGCAGGCATCGATGGAGAGGAATGGGGTAAATTCCTACACACCAAAAACAAGGTAGACCTCGCCAGCATTTCTCCTGGACTTCTTATGCTCTTTGTTGAAGTTTGCATTATTCGTGGCTTAATATGAACATTAGAACATTAGACTATCACATGCCTCTATTAATACACCTTAACGATTAGCTACAGGAGGGTATATTCTGAGTTTGTGCCGCATCTACAGCAGCAACATCTATAACCTGTAACGAGAGCCGCTGGGCCTTCTCAGCTGCTAAAAATATATTTGGCTGGATGGGAAACGTCCTCCGTGGTTAAGTTCAATGAACAGTGATGTTCTCACAGCCTCCTGACTCTGATAAGAGAGATCACTGGACGCGTGTTTCAGCATCCTGTTTTTATTTTGCTCCCTCCCTTCGTCTTTGTTAGCTAAAATAAGATGCCACTCATTCGGATGTCGCCTGATCATGCTCTCCTCACGTTGTGGGATCAAAACTCAACTTTCAGATCTATGCAGACTTCGAGGACATCAGGAAAGAAATCGAAGCGGAGACGGAAAGAATTACGGGTAACAACAAGGTGTGCTTAAAAAAAAAAAAAAAAACGAGCCGAACAAAAAGGTGAGGTGTGAAAATGTTGGCGTTTAAAGAAGTCCTGGGAAAACTTTTGCCTCTTTGTTTCAGGGTATCAGCGATGAGCCCATTCACCTGAAAATCTTCTCTCCACATGTTGTGAACCTCACGTTAGTCGACCTTCCCGGCATCACAAAAGTAAGAGCCGTTTTGGTTTTACTTCCAAAAAATCTATTGAGCGTTAAAAATCTTTAAACGGCTGTAAATAATTTGTTTTATCTTACGTGTTTAGCGTTTTTGGGCCGCATTTAGCAAAAAAAATAATTTTGGGCCAGAAATAACTGTACATCAAGTTTCATGGAATCCTGAGTCAAATTTTAAATTTGACAAATTTTACAATTTGGTTTAAGAAAAATAAGCAAGTGTGATTTGTATGACCAGCTGGAACATGTTAATGTTGGTCTCAGTTGTTAATTTTACTGCCTTACGGTTTGACACCTTTGTTGTTTATTCCTGTAAATAGGTACCAGTGGGAGACCAACCTAATGACATAGAGATCCAGATCAGGGAGCTAATTCTAAAATACATCGCCAACCCTAACTCCATAATCCTGGCTGTGACTGCTGCCAACACCGACATGGCAACGTCAGAGGCTCTAAAGGTGGCCCGAGAGGTTGACCCAGATGGTAAATGGCATCTTTGTCGTCTTTTCCCCTCCATGCCCCGTCTCTTTGTGGACATCTCATGATATTTCATTTCTGTTCTGTCTCTCCTCGAGGTCGGTTAGGTTTTTCTCAGCTCTCCAGAGCTCCTTATCTGCTATTACCCCTGCCCCCACTCTCCTGCTATTTGCTTCGTTTTGTGTCTTTTGTGCCATTTCTTCATAGCAACCGAAAGCTCTAAGGCAATTATGGATCTCGTCAGCTGGTCTCTCAACACTATTGATCAAATTTTTTCGACTGGAAAGCAAAGGACCGGGGAGCGTGCCTGTCCCGATGGAGCTTTTTTTGTGGGATACATCTTGGACCCGTGGCAGAAATGGTCCACGGTGTGCCTCTCAATTCTTTCTGTTGAAGATGTCTACTTATGCGGATTTACGATACTTGGATTCCTCTTTTTTTGGCCTCGGAGGATATTTAATGTATCAACACCTTCAAAAGCCGCTGGCGGTCAATATGGCCTTGATGAGACGCGATCACGAGGTCGTTGAATGAACAAAACGGACGGCTTGATAAGCTGACCGCGGTTGTGGTCCACAGAGGTGAGATGGGATAAAACCTGGAAGTGTGAACGTTACTAGCCCATCGATTGGATTATTGGAATATTGGATCCTGGAGCCAGCGGCGAAAAGACTCTAAGGCTGACAGAAAAGCTGGTGTCAGCTTGTTCTCATAACAAATTCAGTTTTTCAAATAGGACTCACCGCTATCAAATTCTCCCTGAGTTGTTATGACGACATCGCACAAATCCAGTACAACTGTCCCTCACTGTATGTGAGGGACGGTTGTACTGGAACTGAATTTTCGATTGTAATGCAAATTGCAGTTGACTAATAAAATTGATTGATTGATATGTTTCTGTGCTCTCTGTACACGTTGCCTCTGTGCTGTTTTTGTACTCATCAGTGCGCTTTTATGTTTAGGAAGGCGGACCCTCGCCGTGGTGACCAAGCTGGATCTTATGGACGCTGGCACAGACGCCATGGATGTTCTGATGGGCAGGGTCATTCCCGTCAAACTGGGTATTATTGGAGTGGTCAACAGGTATCACTGAAGCACGGTTCATTTAAAGGCAGCGACGTCAGACAATTGAGCTTCATTTTGACGTCGGCGCCTTCTGATGGCTGTTCTTGTGCATTTCTTTCAGGAGTCAGCTGGACATTAATCAAAAGAAATTGGTGGCTGATTCCATCCGTGATGAATATGCCTTCCTGCAAAAGAAGTATCCGTCTCTTGCAAACAGAAATGGAACCAAATACCTGGCCAGAACATTAAACAGGTATAAAGATAAAACATTCAATGTGGGCAACAGTATTCTATGAATTATGTGGTGGTTAAATTATCCTAAATAATCTGGATTATTATTACTGATCAAAATAGTAGGGATTTGGCCGAAGAGAGAAAGATTGAGGGTTTTTTTTTTTTTTTGAGGAGCCTTGAAAATCCTTTTAAATCTACCATTGCTGCTACAGGAAAGAAGCCCAGTGCTGTTACCATCATGCTCTGGGGCTGTTTTACGATTATTTGTAGCTGTGCAGGACTATTTCCCCAAACACGTCACAACTGGTTCTGAAGTGGATAAAGCAGCGAATAGCTAATTATGGAGTGGCTAAATTTGCTCATCCCTGCTGAATATATATATAGACTATGCTTAAAAATTGCTTTTGTGCCTGGAGAAGGACCAAATTAAATCTGACCTCTCGTATTATCACAAAAGGAAACTAGAAGTCCAGCCAGATATATTCCACTTGCTGAAGGAGAATTTAAGTTTGATAAGTTTGAGGGATATGTTGAAGAGTGCTTTTATAATCACCGTAAATAGGAGAAAATCCCCTGTTGTTTTAATCTTGGTTGTATATTGTTATATCTAAGAAAATTTTGATTTTCATGAAAAAGTTCCATGTTGTCACTCATTTAATAAAGTGAGACTCTAATATCTGATAATATGTAGATAATATGTAGATCCATCACAGTGAAGTATCTCAAGCTTTCATTTCTTGTAATTTTGCTGATTATGGCTCATACTTAGCAAAAACCAAAAATTCAGCATCTTAGAAAATTAGAATATTGTGTAAAGGTTCATTAGTAAGTTAGTTATTAGAAACTCGTTCCATCACACCAGATCAGCAAAACAGTCAAAGCAGCTGGAGAGGTTTTCTGAGCCTCTGAGTCTCTCAGTCTGGGTCTTTAGGCTACTAAGTCACGGGGAAGACTGCTGACTGGAAAGATGTCCAGAAGGAGGGAAAGCCCAAAATATCCCTGCTTTCGAAGCTGCTTGTTCAGAGTTCTGCATCCAAGCATATTCATAGAAAGTTAAGTGGATGAAGAAAGGGAAATATGCAACAGACAAATCTTACACATCGGCCCCATGTGTCGCGTTCCCTGGGTCTAGCCCCTCCTGAACCTGAGATGATATTAGAAGCATCTTACCCAGGCCAAGGAGAAACAAACTCGACTGTTGCTCAGTGATCCAACGCTTTTCAGGTGAAAGTGAAGTTTGCATTCAATTTGGAAAAGGAGGTCCCAGAGTCTGGAGGAAGAGTGGAGACACAGAATCCATGTGTAGTCTAGTCAGTGATGGTTTTGGTTGCCATGCTATCTGGTGTTGGTCCACTGGGTTTTCTGGAGTCCACTGTCAATGCGATCATCTACCAGAAACTTTTAGAGCACTTCATGCTTCCTTCTGCTGCCAGGCTTTGTAGACACGCTGATTTCTGTTTCCAGCAGGATTTGCTTCTGGCTGCATCTTCTTCTTTCATTTTCCATAAGCCATAATCATTAAAATCACAGGAAATAAGGGCTTGGAATATTTCACTCTGTGTGTGAGTTTCACTTTCTGAGACGAGTGACCAAAATCTTTTCAAACTTCTTTACGATATTCAAAAACTTTGAGGTGTACCTGTAAGGATTCCTCCCTGAAACCATTCAAATGCCTCCTTAAAGGGATTAAATGACAGAGATGCCAACGGTGACGGTTTTTAATCTCTTCGCTGGCACTGTAGACGTACGTCTCCATTTTAAACAGGAACAGTTTGCTAAGTTACCGGCTACGCTTCCAATGGCCATACTGACTAGACCTCTGGCCTCTTTTCTCCTCCCAGGCTGTTGATGCACCACATCAGAGACTGTCTTCCCGAGCTGAAGACGAGGATCAACGTGCTGGCGGCGCAGTACCAGTCTTTGCTGAACGGCTACGGTGAGCCCGTTGAGGACAAGAGCGCCACCTTGCTGCAGCTCATCACCAAGTTCGCCGCAGAGTACTGCAACACCATAGAGGGCACGGCCAAGTACATCGAGACAGCCGAGCTGTAAGCCGCACAACTCTGAGCCGCATTCACCTCTAACTCATTGCAAATCGTTCCAGCAATCTAAACTCTTCAAAGTTTTGTTTTGTGATGGTTTTCTAGATGTGGCGGAGCAAGAATCTGTTACATTTTCCACGAGACGTTCGGTCGAACTTTAGAGTCTGTGGATCCTCTGGGTGGCCTGACGACCATCGACGTGCTGACTGCAATCAGAAACGCTACGGTATAATCTACATAATCTATATAATCTGTATATTCTTCGTCCGAACGGGGATCTCTAGGCCGGGTGACAGTGAGAATCTCTCCGACAGGGCCCGAGGCCCGCCCTGTTCGTGCCCGAGGTTTCGTTTGAGCTGCTGGTGAAGCGGCAGATCAAACGTCTGGAGGAGCCCAGTCTGCGTTGTGTGGAGTTGGTTCATGAAGAGATGCAGCGGATCATCCAGCACTGCAGCAATTACAGCACACAGGTGACAGCCGCTCTCATTAAACATGCACGAGCGGGCTGGGAATATACTCAAAATACTAAACTCTGACTTTTCTTTCTGCAGGAGTTATTGAGATTTCCCAAACTCCATGATGCCATAGTGGAGGTGGTCACCTCTCTGCTCAGAAGGAGACTTCCTGTCACAAATGACATGGTCAGAGAGTTGTCTGATTTAAAACCGGGAAGCAGACGGTTAGCAGCTGCAATCTGATCAGTTTATTTATTTATTTTCTTTTTCTAATTCCTCTGCAGGTTCACAACCTGGTTTCCATCGAGCTGGCCTACATCAACACCAAACACCCCGACTTTGCTGATGCCATTGGCCTCATGAACAATAATATAGATGTAAGGAGACTAGGTTGTGTTCTTCTCTCTACGGCGTTTTTTAACGCTGCTGACAGCACGGTTTTGTTAACCGGACTCTCGCCAGATGGATTTTGTTCCGCAGAGCTCCACACATCCAGCTGGGATTGCTCCATTGGAGCTTTATTTCAGAAGGAGGAGCCTTATCAAAAATCCTTACATATGACTGGATAAACTACTTGTCCATCATCTTGGCTGACGTGCTGCTTCAACCACTCACATAGAGGCCGAAACCATTGTTTCCACTAACAAAAGCCTTCACAGCCGTTCTCTGGTGTTCTTTTAAAGAGTGAATATTCTGTAGATTGGACAACACTGATGAAATAGCAGCATCAATGTTACCAGTGACCAGATTTCTCTAATGAAGACCGGGGACGTCTCTGATTGTGCCAAGCGGGCGGGCGCAGAGTCTCTGTTGGGGGGGGGTTAGGTTGTTTTGCCTGATCTGCAACACCGATGGGGAAGACGTGTTGGGCTGAGCACCAGGTAAATACCTCTTGCTGCGTTAAACCTTTTTACCCCATCATGATGCACTGAAATCGGGGAAATTTTCAGGGACAGCTTATGGACAGGTCATCTAAAACAGGGACTCGGGGACGTCTGGTCACCGCTTGCTTCCTCGCTGCGAGCCGCCATTGTTGTCTGAATCCAAACAGTCGCTTCTCTGATACGTCACATCTATGAAAATCCCGCCCGGTGATTCTGATTGGCTCGTCCATTTAATGCGGCACTGAAATCCCTCCCAGTGGCAGCGAGTCCAGGTGGATGTGTGGAGCTCGGCGGAACAACATCCACCTCGCGAGTGAGGTTACACTTTTGTTGCTTTTATCTTTGATAAGTTCTTAACTTTTTTTCAGGAGCAACGACGCAACAGAATGAAAGACTTGCCCCCCTCCGTTCCCAGAGATAAGGTACACAGTGCCTCTATGAAAGTCTCAGTACTTCTGTTTTCCTTCTTTAAGACATTCACGCATTTGTTTGTGTTCTTTTACTAAAGCTTTTATCAATTCTGTGCTGTTTAGTGTAGTAATTCTTTCTACAGTGCAGCATCTGTTCCTCCTGAACGTAGCTTCAGCCTGGTTTCCATTTGCTTTCTTCTTCTTCTTCTTTGCTTTTAGTCCTTTAAAAGCCCAGTGGGGCAACCACTGCCCCCCACCGAGCCTCTTGCATTGGAGGGCGAGGCCACTAAGGTGTGTCCCTTTCTGCTGCTGCCCGCATACTCTGCATCTGGCCCCACGTAATCCATTAACTTTGGTTTTGTTTGTTTCCGAACCCATGCAGCCATTTCTAATATCTAATGGTTAACTGAGCTGTTGAGAAGTGCTTTAGATTTTAGGAGCAGCTTTAACATCTCCGAGCCAAACTGTGCCTTGTGTGTTTCTTTAAATTTAGTGACTTGCATACATATTCACATTTCCAGATGTTTAATGGATTATTTTGATAGTCCAAAACACAAAGGGTATAAATGGTTTACTAAATGATTTTCAAATTAAAAAGGTGAAAAGTGTGACAAGCATTTCTGTTTATTCCCTCAGTCCCGTCGACAGTGAAGGCCCCTAATGAAGTCCAGTGAAACTGCAGAAGCCACTGAAGTAGAAATCAGGCTTTCCTTGTGTGTAATTTAATCTCAGTATAAACGCAGCAGTTCTCTGAAGACCTCGCAGGGTTTTTAGAGAACGTTGGTGAACCTGCTGTATCACAAATACCAGGAGATAAAACAGGAATAAAGTTGTGAAGAAGTTTAATGCAGCATTAAAAAAAAAATACCCCAAACTTTGTACATCTGATGGAGTTCTGTTGTAACACCGTCTAAAAAAAGAAAATGGTGACGTGTGATCAGTAGCAGGAATGCAAAGATGCATGGCGCTGACCCAGAAACATGTTAGTTAGGATAGTGACGGCTTCACTGTTGCATCTTGTCATTGTTTTCAACCTATTTCAAATCTTCAGTCAAAGCGGATATCTTTTGCTTGTTTTGCTGCCAGGTGAAACCATGGGGTGCTGGAGTCTGTTCATCTAACCTCTCATCTCCTCACCGCCCTTCTGTAAGCGATCCTTTCGTTCCTGACAATCGTTTCCTCTCCTCTGTCTTGTTTTCTTAGGGAGCAGCCAGTAGCCTGCAGAGCGCTTCTGGTGTTGAGCAGGGAGATGGTGGGACGGGCAACTGGAGGGGCATGTTCAAGAAAGGAGAGGAGGGTCTACCTGGAGACAGGACATACCCCCAGCTCCTACCCTCTGTAAGTCCCCAGAGGGGCCATGCTGTCAACCTACTGGATGTGGTAAGTGCTCTTATTTAGCACAGATGCTCAAAGACTTTAATAACTATATTTCTTACAGCCATGTGGGTGCATGTGTTGTAGATTCAGAAGTGAGTACACATGAGCAAATCTGCTGTAGCCAATATCTGTTTTTGTTCATTCTTGAACATTATTCTCGGACGCAGTTGTATTGAACCCAAAGAAAATGGGCTCATAATCAACCTTCTATGTAGTTACAGATCGCTTCCTGATCTGCCAGTGATAAAATTAAGCCACTCGTGTTTATGTTGTTGCATTCTGCTGACACTAGGGGGCAGTCTCATTGTTTTGTGTCAGTGGTGCATGCGTTCATTTTACTGTGGAGTTTAGAAAAATACTCCAGTTTTTTCAGGTTTTTTTTTTAAACAAAAAATTACATTTATTCATTATTCCATTTATTGCCCCTCCTTGTCTTTATTCCTTCCACCTCTTTGAGCTAGAAGGAATAAAGATGGTGCTGCAGTTGTTGTAGTTGTGTATTTTCACTTGTACTCCTTTTTGATTTTTTTTTTTTGGATTTTTTTTTTAAATAGTTTTCCATCCTATTTTTCCCTCTCTCTTGTAATTCATCTCCACTTTCAGCCACATGGCATTCAGCTGACGCGTTGTGTCCAAAAGGCTCTGCCTCAGTTTTTTTGGAGGGCTGTACAGAAAAAGGAAACTAAACCAAGACTTATTGTTTTTTTTTTTTGGCAGGATAACAACTTGATGAACAACAGAGATGTTAGAGAAAAATAGGAGGGTTTGCTATGCTCTGAGACTAGAATACAGTCGTGACTTTAATTGTAAAGAGAGAGCGAGATGAAACAACTGGACGGAAAAAAACTACCAGCAGACAGGAAGGTTTGATATTCTGACCAAAATTTCAATTTCTAACATAGACAACAAAGTTTAATAAAAATAGTGTTTTGAAGAAGGTTGTGATAGTTTCTCTCCTTTTTATTTCTCACACCTAGGTGTGGCAAAACATATTTTGTCTTCACGTCTCAGTTTCTGGTTTTGTACAAACCTTTTTTTTGGGGGGTAAATCTCAGCTCCAGCCCCACGGAGCTAATTGTATGGCTTTTGTCACCAGCCTGTACCAGTATCCAGAAAGTTGTCTGCGCGGGAGCAGAGAGACTGTGAGGTCATCGAGAGACTCATCAAGTCATACTTCCTTATTGTTCGAAAAAATATCCAAGACAGGTACACACCCGCTTTTATTTTACTACGTTTATTTGCTAACCACTGTAAACAAGGGCTGACATTCTTAGTTACTCTGTGCACCATATTATGGTTTGAACTCAGTGTCCCAAAGGCTGTGATGCACTTCCTGGTGAACCACGTGAAGGACTGCCTGCAGAGTGAGCTGGTGGGCCAGTTGTACAAGACGGCCCTGCTGAACGACCTGCTGATAGAGTCTGAGGACATGGCTCAGAGACGCAACGAGGCCTCCGACATGCTGAAGGTGACCCATCCTTTTCATCACACTGCAGCGCGCAAAACCCAGAGTCAGAGTCCGTCATACATTGTCACTAAATGTACATTTCAGAAATTCGATATAATACCCAAATAACAAACTATCCTACCAGTAAAATCCTGTAGCCAGGGAAGGCTGTGGGGGTGGCATGTCATCTGCTGGAGTTAAGTCAGTGCAGCCATCTTTAAAGGAGCAATAAGCGATATTTCAACATTAGGTGGTGCTTAAACATTGTCTGTAGACCAAAGCGACATGTGTGACAAGCCGGGCGTGCTCCGATGGCGCAGGGGTAACGAGTGCCGCCCGTATACGGAGGTCTTCTATCCTCGACGCTGCTGACCCGGGTTCGATTCACACCTGAGGATCCTCTGCCACATGTCTACTCTCAAATGCCCTTTCCTGTCAGCTTACTTTTTAAAAGTGAGCCACTAGTGCCACAAAACCCAGAAAAAGAATTTAAAAAAAAATGCGTGACAAGCCGCAGCGCTCTACTTGCACTTCAGCTGCCACCCGGCCCCTCTTTTACCTTCTCAGGCGTGGCCTTCTATGCGCGTATTTGTAAACGATAAAAACACAGCAAAACAGCCTCACTGTTCGGAGGAACATTTCCCGGTGATGAAGTAAGTAGCTTTATAACATTTTGATCTGCCGGGCTGCTCTCCACCATGTTGCTCCAACACTGGGCTGCTGATGCTGGTATTTTAGGGCAGGAGGGGACTAAGCTTTGAGTGGCAGCTGTTCACATGCCTGTACACGCACACGCGGCCAGCAAGAGACTGGAGAACAGAGAGCTGCGGTTTGACGTCATACCATAGTCCATCTGAAATATCACCTTTAGTTCTTCACATCACTACTTTTTAGTTCTTTCTATCAAAAACAATGGAATTTCACTTATTGCTACTTTTAAGAATATTTTTGAGCTTTTCCCTCTGCCCCCAGGCTTCACAGACATGTTGATTTCCACCACAGACTTGTCTCCATGCCGCATTGATGCAGTTATTCATGCAGAACTTGGACAGTACATCGACATTGTTTATTTAATAAAATTTTATTTTCCGGGAAACTGAATTTTGGCCGTTCGTAAGCCACTTTTTAAAAAATACAAGTAACCTTTTTTAAAATACTATAGTTAATTTAGATTCATCGTGGCTGCACCCGTAAGATGTTTGTATGAGACAAATTTCCAACCTTTGCTAAACGTTGTTCCATGTAGGAACGTCACGGCGCACTTGGCGTGTGAAATCAAGGACAGTTTAATTCTCCTGGCTTCTTTTCTCCCTTTGTCCAGGCTCTGCAGAAAGCCAGCCAGGTGATCGCAGAGATCCGAGAAACCCACATGTGGTGAGCAACGACGCTCTTCAGCAAGTACTGTTCATGGCTTCCGGGAGCCCGATCCTCCCAGACGATCCACCTCCTGCGCCCCCTCCCACTGAGTCATGCTGCGTCCCGGAGCTCTGAGGCCACTTGAAAATGCACTGACATTTATAACCAGTATAAAATTGTAATGTACAGAACAGCGAGGACTGCCTATGAACGGGAGGGATGGCCTAAGTTAGTCCCTCCTTACCAGCATTACACATACCGCAGTTCCCAGATTATATTTTTCTTAATGTAATTAAAAGCAGAAACCTATGAAATGTTAATGTCACCACTGTGTGGAGCCTTGCTGAGAAACGTCTGCTCTTATTTTAGATTGAAATAAAAGCTGTAAAGTGTGATGAACGTCTCTGTTCTTTATAAGATGTTGCCTTAATGCATTTCCCTTAAGTTGTCACTCAGATCTAATAACAATTTTACAGGTTTGTTGCGTATAATATTATTTTTAGATGCCAAAGAAAGCTAAACGTATGTTGTAGTTAAACCTTTTTCTTAAAGTGTTATTTTTCTGACTATGTCGGACAAATGGGCTACGAATGATTCACAGAGAGGCACCAGAGTGGCTGAAGTGACTTGTTTTATTCTTTTAATCTCATGATGGTTGACATGTACCCCAAGACAACAGGACAATGAACACGATCCGCGTATCTGAGCAGGTCAGCTGCTGCTGTGAAGGTCTTCCTCGGCTCTGGCAGCAGCTTTACCTCACCCGGCCGCCCATCTTGCCTTTACCGCGACCTTTGGCACTGAAACGAGAAGGGAAACAAAATATTTGAATCACTCAGAACGGACTTGGTTTGCATTGTGTTACTGAAGCAGTAATGTTAATCATTAATCCCGTCTGCCAATTCCTTCAAGGGCTGAAATGTAAATATTTATAATTAAAAAATAAAAAAATTCTCCTTTGCTTCAGTGATGTTACAGATTTTAGTTGTTGAACAGTCCCATTATTTCTTAATTTTGACTTTGCAGCACTTTGAGGACAGATTTTAGGTTGGGGCAGATGTAATAAATACATTAGATGACTTGTCCTCATTAGGATATGAATAAAAAGCCTGCTGGTGCTTAGACAGGGATCCTACACTTTAATGCTTCTTTCAAAATGAGCAAAAGTCTCCTGTATGGGCTTTTACCCAGACTGGCTATATAAAAGAGGCCTAGAAAGCATCAACAATGTATTTGCTGTATTTATTGCAGTTTATCTCGCAGACAAAAACATATTCTCACAGCACAAAATTAAACTCCAGATTGAAAAGATTTTTTTTTTTTTTTTTTACACAAAAATAATTGATGGTAAGAAGCTTTTTGGCCCTAGCATGACACATTTATGTTGGGCTTCCTAAATGCAACTAGGACTGGAACTATGTGCTTTGATCAGATGAGAGTTAGACTGAGCTTCTCTAATAAATACTGGATGGTCAAAGATTCCTCTCTATGCTCCAAATGTGTGAAATGTCTAAATGTGACAATTTGTGCTGCTCTATTTCCTAAAGGAGATGAGCAAAATTGTAATAGTCCCAAGAAATGAAGTGCCTGTAATTTTCCCACAAAGAAAAATATTGAGAGCCCCCGACACTCCCACTGAATCAGTGTACTCAAATTGAAAGATAGCTCTTTGAAAGCTCTTGTTCTGTCTGATTGTTCAAGAGGAGATGGGGGAAAAAATAGCATGTAGTAGGTTAAGAGACAATATTTGAATGTTTCCAACAAAGATTCAAGATTGGGTCTTCATTATTACTAAGAGCTGAGAACCTACCTCTGGTGGTCCTGAACTCTGCAGAGAAGCTGGTTAATCTGCAAGGAAACAAACCAGAAAATCACTGAGGTGCAGCAGGGGTTCCCATCAGAGGGCCAGCATAGCCTGCATCTTATTTACCTTTGACGTGCAAGCAACACCTTAAATTGTGACCAAAACGTACTTAACATGTGTCTTCTGTTTCGATGAACTTACATCATATTTCTGTCTTCTGACTTTCTCGCTGAGATCAAACTTCTCCGACTCCAAGCCCCTCAGCGATTCCCACAGCTCCTTGGCCTTCTCCCTAAATCCAGACCAGACTTCATTTATCACTTGAATGATGCAGAACGTCAACATTTTTCACGTGCGGCAAAACAAAGCGCTGAACAAAAGAAGCCTGGCCGTGTCGCACTTAAGTTTGTCCTCATTCAGATGATCAACGCTGAGAGGCTTCCTGCGTTCAGCCAGGATCTTCTTCTTCTTCTCCCTCTCGGTTTGCTTCTTGCCTCCTCTCCTGGTGTCGCTCTGTGTGTATCAGATAAAGAGCAAGCTATTACCCAGGTGGGCTTCCTTCAATTAATGACTCATAAAATAACAGGACACACACACACATATACTGTATATGTACAGTATATATATATATACATATACAGTACATATACATATATATATATATATATATATATATATATGTATATGTACTGTATATGTACTGTATATATAGACACAAGATTTTTAGGCTGATGCAAAAATTGCTGCCATCCTATTACTAGATATTTACGGAAGAGGATTAGGGCCACTCAAAAAAAAAGTCTACTCAATTCTGACTTTTTTCTCAGAATTCTGACTTTTTTTCTCAGAATTATGAGAAAAAAGTCAGAATTCTGACTTTAATCTCAGAATTATGAGAAAAAAGTAAGAATTCTGAGAAAAAAGTCAGAATTCTGTGAAAAAAGTCAGAATTCTGAAATTAAAGTCAGAATTAAATAAAAAAAAATTTTTGAGTGGCCCTAATCCTCTTCCGTAAGATATCGTTTAAACAATATATATCTTATTATAAATGTAATGTTATTAAAAGATAACTGTTTATACTAACTTAAAAAAATGATGAATTAAAACAAATTCATTAAATTGTTAAAACTGCATAATTATTTCTGTTTTTAATTTCGTCGTGCTTTGCAGCAGTCCCTCATGTAACAAGTTACTCTGGGGACTGTCGACATGATTTGTCCGCCTCCTCGTGGACAAATGAAGGCAGCTTTAACTGCGAGTGGTACGCAGACACGGCTGCGCCTCCTCAGAACACATGAGTCAGCGAGCTTGGCTAGCAGTCACTGTGTCACAAACAAACTAACACTCTGACCTTTAAGACCCTCCGAACAGAACTTTCTGTAACACTGCACAGCTGCTCGGCCTCAGCTTTGTCTGTAGCCGTGTGGGCCCCCCCCCCCCCCCCCCCCCCCCCCCCCCACTGATTATGTCTGGCTTCATTTCATCAACCCACTGGCTGATTGATGAATCAGGGTCACGATAAGCTGCCACACTAACACATACTTAAATAACTGCGCATGCTTTTAACATGTCATCAATATAAATAACTTAAAGGATTCCTATTTAATTATTTGATTGTGTTTTTCATGAATTATTGAGATGGCAAAGTATGGATAAAATTATCTATTTTATGTAGTTCCTGTTTTTTAAGTTTTCACATATAGAAATGTTTATTTAATGACTTATGTATGTTTGGAACTGTGGCACTTTTAGCCCTCCATACTGGGAAAATACAGCCATTAAACATTTTGTTGGATTTGTGAACGTTTATAGAGATAGAAATTGTCATTAAATTAAGATAAGCAATGTAAAAGACGAATAAGCTCTTTAACTTTTTGTTTTTAACCCATCAATAAACTATAAGTGGAGCTCTGGTATGGTTGCAGTATTTTCAAGCTCTATTGCCAATCAATGTCCAAATGAAGACCTTTTGTCCAGCGCCGTACTGCTGGCTCATGTTTGAGAGGGCCTTCTTCTTCTTAGCGTCCTCATCGTACTTCTTACGCTGGTCCTCTTGCTCCTTGCGCTCCTTCTCCTCCTGCAGATAAATTTATAATAGCAGTAAAAACAAAAAAAAACTCTGAAGAAGTGAGTACATGGGCAGAGAAACCTTACAGCAAGTCTGGCCTGCCTCTCCTTCTCCCTCTCTGCCCTGATCCTCTGCTGTTCGGCTCTCTCGGCGCGACGCTTCTCCTGAAAGGTCCCGAACGCACAAAGAGGTGAGCGGGTAAAGCTTCTCGCAGAGTCCGTCCAGATCAACCTGACTCCTCTAAAGCTGAGACGCTCACAATTCTGTTAACAAGGGCGATGAGCTCCTCTTCCTCCTTCTTCCTCTGGACAAAGTGAGCTTCAATCAAAGCTTGCAGCTCGCCCAGGTCTTTCTCCTGTCGCTTCCTGTAGAAGTCCTGACCGCAGAAAGTGAAATAACGGGCCATCGGTTATTACAGGATCTAATGAATTCTTCAAACGAGTATGCCATAAAAGATGAGATAAACGTACATCAAAGTCCACTTTTTCACCTTCAGGCATCTTTGGGGCCGTCATATTTGACAGAAATCTGCAGAGGGTAAAAATGTGTTACTGCACAATGTGTCCTGTGTAGAAGTGGAGGGCTGACTGCTGAAACGAAGAGAAGGTATCCACTCACTTGGGCTTGGGTTTGGATTCATCTGGAGGAAGGAAAGCATTGCAGTGGTTAAGTAAGTTGGATGTTTTTGACCACAAAAAAGAAACGCAAATTATTAAAATCATTGTGTGTTGGTTACTGAAAACACTCAACTGTGCCTCGCACAGGCATTCACACCCTCTTTTCATTCTTCCCCCCCACATTAAAGCAACAAACAGCACATGCTTAGGATAGTTTTTGGGATTATCCAACAGCAAGAAGTACCAAAGTGACACCTGGTCAGGAAAACTGTGACCTGCAGATGTATTTTTGCCCCCTTTACTCTACCATCCATCAATCCATAGTGGAAAGGTACAAAACAACAGCAGAACTACAAAGACATGGTTGCCCACCCGAACTGACAGGTCACACAGCCATGAGGCCAATGGCAACTGTGGAGAATTCAGATCCATTTTTAATGGAAAAGTAGGAAGAAAGGCATTGCAGCCTCAAAAAGTCTTGTTTACAGTTACAGGGAAGCTGGTCCGAGTTGTTGGGGAGGTGGATGGAGCCAAATATGGGATGTTTCAGGAAGAAAAAATTAAAAGCTGTAAAAGACTTTAGACTGGGGCAGAGGTTCACCTTCCGGCAAGACAATGGTGCTTAATGTACAGCCAGAACTAAAATACTGTGGTTTAGATAAAAGCATGTTATGGCCCAGTCAAAGTCCAAAAAATAAATCCTGTTGGGAATCTGTGGCTTAAAGTTTGGATCAGAGGCAACCGAACTTTCGCTCAGTTCCTTCTGTGCGAGCCACCAGAATCGACAAAGACTCCCGGATACGAGTCGAAAGTCCGATTGCCTCCGATTTAAGCCTGTGTGCTGTTGTGATGACCCGGATAACTGAGAATTCGCACAGGCACTTTAAGTTTGATTTGATTCATGGTCAAAGGATAAGAGGAATCAACAAAATTATTGATTCAAAAGACTGTGAACAAATTATTTGGAAAAAGTTATTTGGAAAAGACAAGGTTTTACTTCCATTTCACTATTGTATATGCTCCTTGGCCTGTAGGGGGAAATACCTACAGATCACCACCATAGATTTATGGTTGTAACGGGACAAATTGTGAAAAATCTCAAGGGGTATGAAAACATTTGTAAAGACACAGCCAGAGGAAGAAAGTGAGGGAGTTTCTGGTATATTTGTGCTACAATCACAACCATTTCTATTATTATTATATTTATCTCTGAAGATGCCAGATCACAGAGTTGACTAGCTCTGCTGAATGGTCTAGGATGGTGTGAGAAAACAGACTTTTCCAAAAGACACCACTCTTCAAATAAAAAGAGAGCGACTTGTCTAGATTAGACACGAAGTTTTCCAGTACAATAATCTTAAACAGTGCAATTCAAAACACAGACTAATGGTCTCATTCGTCAGCACCGGACTGGCATACTGACCCGGCACAAGTAAAACCCCAAGCTTTGCCCGTATGTCCTGACCCGCTACATCATCGGCCGCGCTCGATTTATGTCTGACCATCTCTGTGTCAGCGTTAATTATGTATTTACTTTTCACAAAACAAGGCCACTAACACGTGTCAGGATTAAATCCTACAGCCAAAAATACCCGCTACACGGTACTGGGGTGTCCAAGGGGAGATCTGGGCTTAAAGAGCGCCTCACACCGATTGGTAAGACTGATGTTTATCCATGACGTCTCAGATTGTGCCGCCGCCAATGGGCCTGACAACGTGACGCAGAAAATGTCAGATCCAGAAAAGATCCTTCAAAGTTTCAACGAATCTCAGCCGTTCATACCCATTCTAAAAACCAGGAAGAAAAGCACCACTGAATGTGTATAAATTTATTTTCAGCCATAGTGTGGCCCTTTTTCCAACAGCTGCAACAGCTGAAGTTGTAATAAAGGTTGATCTTCATTTAGGAATGATTAAAAAAACAGCCAGGCGTCTCTAACAATGGACATTGTTGAATGGACTCAGTGTGATAAATGTCCTAAAAATGTGCTAAAAAAGTAAAGAAAAAAGAAACTGGAGCTGATCAACTACAACACAAATACTAAAGTGTAATTATTTATATAGTTAACCACATATAATATGAAATTCATGGGGTTTGGGTGACTTAAAAAGAAATAGATTAGGTATGTAAAAATCCCAGTTTTCTTACCTTCTCCCTCTCTTCAGAAAGACAGAAATACACACAAAAACAAGAAAAAAAACAAAAGACAACTTCATTAAAAGTACATTTTCAGAGTTGATTGCTTTATTGTGGACAGCTGATTGGGCAAAAGCAGCTAAAGTAAAACTGATTACGTACTGAGCCTCCTCGCCCGCTACTTCCTCTGTGTCCGACATTTGGTTCAGGTTGAGCTCTGCAAAATGGACTCCCATCAGACTATATTTACACTGGCAAATGTTTCTGATCATTAAACCACACAACAGAGCTGGCAACAGCTCACAGAGAACTAGATAATGGTGTCAGCGGCGGACGGAGCATCAGAGCGGTGTTAAAAGCAATGCACCGTAAAGTAAAGCCCAATATGCATACAAATGTCTTAGAATGATGACAAAAATGTTAAAAATGTGTTAAAAACAATGAAATCCCACAGACTGGTTGTAGTTTTAGATAAATAGTTAATCACTCATTTTGTAATGTTTTCTCAACAAAAAACATAAGCAAGTAAATCAGTGTGACTCCAGAACTCAGCAGGCAGAATAAAGCTGATAATGGCTAACCTCGAAATCACTAATGAGGATCACAAACCATACATATAAAATACTTTTACAAGCAGTAAAATAATAAATAATTCATAATTAAGAGCTAAAGATGTTTTTTTTAATGTTCTTTTAACTCGCTGATCATTCTTACCTGTGACCCAGACAGATGGAGGTCAGTGATGAGCAACTTTCAGACTTCAGCTCCTTGAGCTTCACCAGCAGGCTGAGCATCAAGGAGACAAGGTCCAACCCTTCAGGGGTCATGTGACTGCAGCACCCTATGGCTACCCAGTCTATTGTTAGGAAGCTGGACAGCAGAGCGCGCACTCACACACACACACACACACACACACACACACACACACACACACACACACACACACACACCTTCAGGTATATTCCTGCTCTGGGTAAATATCATGCTGCCATTGAAACTTTCATCACCTCCTCAAGTATCAACAAGCCATTATTTCACGGCACGGTTTGAAGGGTTAAGATTTTTATCTGGGTGGTAAAAAAGTGACGCAACGCAAACAAAACATCTTTTTTTTATTTTTTTTATTGCTAAAGCCATTATTGTCAAATAAATCAAACAAGGCAATCAACCACTACAACATTTAGAAAACACGCAGCCGCTGTAATTTGCACTGCTGACATTCGCTGTGTATTTGATCTTCAATACAGGCTTAAGAGGGAAAACAAAGCAGGTTAAATGGTGCAGATCATAAACTCATAGATCCATGGATATCCAACTTATCACAGACTGAGTTACAGTACAGCATAAGGTGGCGTGTGAGGATAGCAAAAAAAAAAAAAAAAAGCTGGGTGTTCACCTGCTGTCTGCACAAACAGTGGAGCGCTTTGTACAACCAGTAGCAGTAAATGAATAAAAAAAAAAACTAAACTCAGCAATCTACTTGATCATTTTAGAAATTGTTCTCACTTTAATATAAAAACTGATCTGTTCTGCAGCAGGAAAAGATTTGTTAAAGGTAAACACATACTCTAGTAAACAAAGTAAGCGACACAAACAGATTTCAAACACTTGGGGAGCTCTATAGCTCTGCAAACCCACGGCCAGTGACTGATCTCCACAGCGCCGTAGAAGTTACTACCAACTTTACAGGCTTTTCTCTCGACGCCCACATGACAGGCGCTGTCCCCAGAAGCAGCCCAGTTAAAAGAGTTAAGACTAAGCTGATGTTATGTTTAGCAAGATAAAGATCACATAAGTCATAATTAGGCATGGGCCTGTTTCTAGCATGAAGGTATATTGAGGTTTTAAAGAGCAGACTTTTCTCTGGCCATGTGGGCCTGAGGTAAAGCAACGGCACTCTCCCCTGTTTCTACACACTGCCGGATGAACTGTTACCTTCCCTCACAAGAAAGACAAATTTGAAAACATTCTGAGCCAAAAAAAAAAAAAAAAAAAAAAAAAAGAAGAGTAATCTTCATCAGGCGGCGGACAGCAGGCTGGCTACCTGAGCAGATAGCCTGGCTAATCAAACAGATATAACAGCCTTTTGTACTCCCGCTGTTACTCTGTGAAGGGCGAAATAACAAAAAGATCCAATGGTGTGTGCAATGATGGTAACAACAATAAATCTGACTGGTCCTCCTTCCATTCAAAATAATAATTATTTCACATTCAAAATGATAAATGATAAATGTTGCAGATATCATTGCTGTAAATCTAATTATCAATGTGGGTTTTTTTTATCAGCAGTGGATATAATTTTTTTTATCAGCAGTGGATATAATTTAAAATTATATATATATTATAGATTATAGATTATTATAGATATAATTTATTATATCTATCTATTATTATTATAGATATAATTTAAAATTTTCTGTTTTAGATCATGTTTACGTTTCTGCTCAAATTCTGTTGGCTAATACCATCAGACCTTGGTGGTTTTGCTCAAGGTCATGTAGGCCCATGCCTATTTATAACATCAGTGGCAATGTTGTCATAATATTTTATGTCATAACATGACGTGTTGAACTGCTCCAAGGACTTCCTTGTGTTATATTAAACACAAAGGAGAGCTGAAAAGAAGGCAAATCACAAAAGCAGCGTATTGTTAAGCAGCAGAAATATGTAAGGTTTGGCTTTGTTTGGTTTCGCCTTTTTGTGTTTGGGATGTTTTTGCGTGAACCATCAGGAAGCTGAAAGCGGGGCGGTGAAGAGCAGAGCCGGTCTAAGGCTGCATGGGGCCCTCAGCAGATTTGGACCGGGGGGCCTTAAAACTACCATCCGGCACCAAAGCTCGACTGATAGACCCTTTATTTCCTTCATGTTCAAACTATAATGCATTATTATTGTTGAGGACTACAATGGAAAATCAGCAACGCAATAACTAAATGTGTGTTCCTTCAAATCTAATTCATTTGGGATCTCATCTTGGGATTAAATGTTCATGCTTAAAAACATCAAAATATGTTGAGTCCTTTTGTTTTGATCTATAGAGCTAGAAATTTGTACTACCTGAGAAGACGATGGAAATCATATAACGCAATGCACATTGGCTTAAACAGCTTTTAAAGATCAATTTTCGTGACAGTAGCATTGTTTTAAACTGCTGCTCCTTTCTTTTGCAGTTTAGGTCATTATACAGCATATTAATGTGGAACATAAAACCGCTAGGCTTCTTTTAACTATTTAACTACGAGACATTTTCTTTACTGTCTCAGTACACCGGTTAACATTTTGAAGATCAAGGATAGCAAGTGGTGTGTTGCACAATTACTACTGGTGTATCCCTCATGCAATAAAAAAAAAAGAATAATTTGTAAACCTGACTCAGGATAGTTGTAGTGCTGTTGGGGGCCCCCTGTTGGTTTGGAGGCTCTTAGAAGTTGCTCCGTTCACTTATTTCTCATAATTCCCCCCAGTAATGATATTTTAAGGTTACTGTTATATATTAATTAATATGTCATGAAATCTTTTGCTTCTTATTGCAACATCTGTATTTCATATTATAATCAGCTAAATGAGTGGCTATGGGTCTCCTCCAACAGTCATGGCCGTTTTCTAGACCTATAGCTGAAATCAGGTTTGAGCCTTTCAACGTTTCCTTGATTGGTGTCGAAAGTAATCAAATATGCAACAGTGCAGAATTACAAATACTACAGAGAGCAGATGGTAGCTGATGCTGACGATGAGCCGCCCGGATCTTTTGTCCCCGCTCTGGTGGGACCTACATGGGAATTTGAAGTGCGGTGAAGGGTAAACGGAGCACGAAGGAGACCAGAAACCTCTTCAGTCAGGAAGCAACTTAAACGTGAAGTCACCGCTTTGGTTTGTCCAAGCCTGCGGAGAGTGAGAGATCAGATCTATTAGTCATTGCATCTGTCAAAGTTGCTATGTATAGATCCTGGAGGTTTAATAGGTGTCAAACAGCATTACTCTCAAGGTTATATAACAAAACCGTCACGCCCCTTCCCCTTTAGCTTGTCTAGGTTAAAGCAGCACTTTTGAAACACTTTGAGGACAAAGTCAATACAAGTGTCTTTGTTGTTGAAACTTGGCCATTTGCCCTTCGCTTTCCTCAGCTGTCCATTTCTCACGAAGACCCGGGGAGGGAACAAACAAGGATCGCTATTTATGGCCGAGGCTGACACCTGACAAACCGTTCTCCATTTACAGTGCATCCAAAAAGTTTTCACACCACTTCACTCTATCCACATTTCACTACGTTACAAGCTTATTACTAAATGATCTACTGCACATCACTGTGACAAAACAAGTCACACATGCATTGGTATTCAAATTCTCTTGTCGATACCTTGTCGAAGCAACTCTGACAACAATTACAAGCAAAAGTGTTATTGGATATGTCTTTACAGGCTTAGCGTACCTGTTTGGGGGTATTTTCTACCATTCTTCCCCACAGATCCTCTCAAGCTCGGCCAGTTTGAATAGACAGTGTTGGTATACAGCCATTTTTAGGCGTCTTTTCTTATGTTTTGTTGGATTTCAGGTCAGACTTTGATTAGGCCACTCAAAGATATTAAGAGAGAGGTCACTGTCAGATTGGAATATGCCCCGGTCCCTCTATATGGTGCCTGGTTTCTGACGTGAAAAAATAAAAAAAACACCCCCTCAGCATGATGCAACCACCACCATGCTTCAGAGTAGAGATGATTATACCTGCTTTTTTCCAGACATGACAGCGTTAAAACCACAAAGTGGATTGACTCTATTGGTTGAATGTATTGTTCAACCTTCCCATCAAATTTCAAAGACTTAAAACAGCAAGTCTTGTGAATTTAGATTTTTATGGAGGAAAAACATATAAATATCATATTTTTAACAAATTTATGGCAATTTCACAGGCTTAACCTGGGTGTGTGTGGCTGTTCAGCAAAGTTAAAGTCTTAATCATTAGCATGCGAATAAGCCTGGTGAAAAGGGAAGACTCGCTGCTCAAAGTGTTAGTAATGCGTCCGGAGCACTCCGTTTTAATGTGAAAATCAAGCAGCTGCACTCTGGTATGCCGGACAGCTTAGTGGGTCTCTGCACGTCACAGGGCAATCCAGGTGGCACTCGCTGAACATTGTGGTTCGAAAACATGACAGACACGCCGGGAGTCTGGAACTTTCTTTATACTGGGAAACAAGGTCATGGTGAACGATTTTAAATATAGACCTCGGTGCCACAGATCTGAACTTGTGCCCAAAAATCCCCTGCAGGAGATCTGATTTACAGAGAGCGGCTCCTCTCCTGCAATGTCCGGGAGGTGGGCCGTAGTAGTTATGAGCTCCCAATGGGGTATAAATCAGGCTCTGCCTGCTCGTCTTACCAAGGATGTGACAGAGAAACATACTTCAGCAAGACTGATAATGGTAAAAGCTGGTTTAACATGGACTGGTTTACACATTAGCAGACAACTAAAACTAATCTGGCCCCTCATTGCACCTAATTGGCAAAGTGCCTTCTATTAAATCAACACTGACAAGTAATAGTCCTTCATTTAAGCCCAGTAATAACTCACATCATCGGCTTTTACCTTTGCTTTTTTCTCCTCTCCCCCACCCCATTAAACAAACAAACAATTGAAAAACTAGCATAACGGTGAGCAGACACAACATGATACTCGATTTTCTAAATGTTTTTCCAATTGACAATCTGAGAAGTGTGCCATGCATTTGTATTCTGCCTCCTAAATCATATGCTTTACATAACTACTTTTCACTGCAGTCATAGCTGCAAGGCTTTTCTGGGGTGAGCTTCTACCAACTTTGAAGGTTTAAAGTCTGAAATGTTTCTGGTTCTTTGCAAAATGGTTGTAGGTCAGATTTCTGCTGAAGCGCCTCCACAGCCTGAGGCAGCCGCCACAGTGGTTCATCATGGTGATGATGGCTTCACAGTGATGTGCAGTGTTGCTGTCTTCCCTACATGGCTTGTAAAAATTGTTAAGCAGAACTTTCTTTCAGCAATAACATTCTTCTATCCACTCTTCTATGAAGGTTAGATTTGTGCTGCGCATAACTGATTGTTTTATAATGTCTGCTGGGTTTCTTGGCCTTGATGAAATTGTTCAGGAAAGTTTTTTTCAACAAACCTCGGAGCCCTTCAGAGCTGGATTAATTGTAATACTAAAATGAAACACTTCAACTCTATTTGCTAAGTAGGTGAAATCTTAATGCAACTGTTGCACAGCATTACATTGAGGGGTATGAGTGTAAATGGGACAAACTACAAATGCACACTTATTCAGATTTCTACTTGTAACAAAAATCTAAAGCTGAGTCACTTTTTTCCACTTTACTGGTTCGTTTTGCTTTTATTCTATCACATAAAATAAAAGTGAAATACATTGGGATTTGTGGTTGTAGCATGACAAAATGTTCAAGGCTGTGAATACTTTAGTAAGGCACTGATACAGACAGGGCGTCTGACGGTGAGACACTTTTTGCTCATTAGCAATCAACACTTGAAACCGACTTTCCATTTAATGCTTTTTAATGGATGGTTTCATTGTTGTGCTGCATTTATCATGCTGCAGCTTCATAATTTTTGCCTGTTTTCTAATACAGTGCTAAAGCACTTGGCAGATGAAGTTAGAAAATTAATTTGAAAAACCAGATAAGGGCACATAAATAAATTCTATGGGTCAAAGGAAAGCACTTTGTGAACAGTGTATGTTACTCACTGTAATGCAGCTTTCTAATGAAACTTGCTTTTTCCTCCGACCGCCACCTAGAAACAAGAATGACAGTAAGAACTGATGACGTGGGCTTGCGCTTTACGCCTGCTTTCAAGGATCATCATAAGCTAAAGGAGTTTGATTCGGTTATTGACACGGCGCCGGCTCACAACACGTCACTTGAAGGAACTTTGCAAGACGCAGTGGTCCAATTCATATCCAGTTTTATGGAATCCAATCTCGCTCAAGTTCAATAAATATATCAATCAATCTATTCCAGTACGAACATGCAGCCAGATTTGATTCCAACTACATCCTCTAGCATCATTAATTAAGCCTAACAGACTTTGCTCGTTAATTGTGCTGGACTAAGCATTACGTAGTTGAAATAGGTGCACACAGCTTCTAAAACCAGCACCTAATGCTTTTCCTAATAGCTATAACTTAGTTACATTTAGGATAGATGTTCACTACTGTACGCACATTGGATGTCTCAAAAGGTCATATTTAACCAACATGAAGACTGGTTTATGGTGTATGGTGCAATTTACTACATATTTTAGGGAGACTTAAGAGAAAATAAGCAGTTTTAGATCAATTATCCTTAAAAATATTAACATAAAGGGTTCCTGTGTGTACTACCTTGGCCGGTGTGGAGGCTCTCTTGGTTTCCCACATGCCACGCTTGCCGGCATCGCCTGGTTTGGCTTCCTGTTACAATGAAGGACCAGAAAAATGATTGTCAAAGAAGTGGATCTGAGGAAGAATGTGAAAACGCATCAACATGAAATCTTGACCACAAAAACTGCTTCACACAGAGCCAATCCCCAGGTGGCACTGGACTCTAAAGGCAACGTGATTCAGAGACCTTTAACTCCCATTGCTAGTCACAGCTCAGCTGATTTCCGCTGTAGATCAAAGAGGACCGGGATCAGTCTAGCCGTCAGAGTGTGAACGACGTGTGGTTGTGATGTTACAGCATTGGGCTGAATTTAAAATACAGATGATGGACCAGAATGGATCGGCGCACAGACATACGTTGTAATTTAAAGCCCTGTTTTGCAAGCAGCATCAATAAAACAGTGTTAACATGAGACTGGGAAATTAAGTTTGATTACTATTACGCCCAGTCACGTCTAATGTGGGCGTCCAATGTTTAAAAATTATATTTGAATATTAATTTGTTTCAATAGGTTTAAGAATCATTTAGCGACTGTTTGATGACAAAATAAAAAAAATCTAACTATTTTGTTCACATAATAGTAAGTAAATTCAGGCAGTAAGGGAATAAATCCAAAATGCAAAAAACAACCACCCTGTAATAACAATAAACAGGAAATCTACCAAACGAACCACAGAAATAGTCCATGACGCAGCCATCCTCTAGGCTGCTGTGTACCTTTTTCCCATCAGGGGGAGGTGTTGCTGCAAAAACTGCAGCGCGCTTAGCCAACAAGTCACAGCCTGGCCAACACATTTGACCCCAAAGTTATTTTGCCCATAAATTGCGCTGTAGAACAATGTGACACGTCATTCAGAAATCACTGCTGTAAGGGGATACAGCAGCGATGTCTCCAGAGATGCTGGTGGGATTAGCAGCTTGTGTCCTACTTCTGGAAAAGAACACAATGTCTACGGAGTAGCAGTTCAGATGTGACCCGATTTATGTATTCACGGGCGCTATTTGGTAATAAAGGATGTGGGTCTGTCAGTTTTTGATTTTCTTTCATTTTTCTTGTTGCTTTGTTTGTTTTTATTTAGTTTTGTCAGCGTTGTGGTGAAGACAGAAGATAAGTTCTCGGTTCAAAGAAAATGAGAACTAAAATTATGTTGTGCTCCTGGAGCAAGTCAAGTCTTAATAGTTATGATAAATCTAAAATACAGCGTTTTAAAAGTAAAAATAAATAAATAAATAAACAAAACAAGACATAACAGCTGCCAAAATGGTTTTTATGGCTGTAATGCTTGCAGTGTTGGAGGTACGTTCTTTTTCTACACGGAACCTTTTATATGTGGAGATAAAAACTCAAACTGAAGCTTTAAAAAGGTGAGGGATATAAAAGCAGCAGTGACAGAAGATGCTGTTGGCCAAACAGCCCACACGGGGACACCAGACGCCTACCGGCTGCACCGTTCACTGGTGGAGGTCCAATGCAAAAGCTGCAGCTCACAAAGGACCGATATGTTGATGTGCAAAGGAATAGATTAGCATGCACAGAATATCTGAGGGATTACTGGTACAAAGCAACAATGGTGTCTTGTTATAGTGGTTGCATGAAGACACGGATGTATCAGGTCTTACCGCTGGCTTTGCAGCTGCTGGTGGTGATTTTACCGCTGCTGGAGATGGAGCCGCTGCTGGAGCTGGAGCTGGAGCTGGAGCTGGAGATGGAGCTGGTGTCTTCTCTGCTTCGGCAGGCTTTGCCTTCCAGCTGTTGACGCGTCCCGCCACGCTTCCTTTGATACCAGCCACATCCTGAAAAGAGGTGGGAGGGATTCTCACCTTTAATATTGCTTCTGATATCAGATGATCTATCTAATCCTGGCGGGCATCCCGCCTCACCTTGTTTGCAGGAGCTGGACTTTCCGGGGGGCTGCTCACGGGGCCTTTCTCCCACATGCTTTTCATGTTGCGCGTGCCTCCTGTTTGAATATCAGCCAAAGGAGACTTGGGGGGTTTTACCTCTTTGTTTCCCTGTAGGACAAAAGCAAGGAGTGCTATTCTTTCACATCCATGTGCAGCTGCACACTGCACAAGGGTGCAACTTTTTGGATATTTTTAAATGCATTGTGCTGCATATAGCCGGTGGTTCTTGGTGTCTTAATTTCTCATGCATTTTGTGAAAAGACCAATGTGGTGAATGTTTTTTTCTGTTTCTGTTTAGAGGGATTTTCATTATGTTAAGTCTCACCTGAACAGCAGAGGTAAACTGTTCCAATCTGTTCCCAATCTTAGGCACGATCGGAGTATGTGACACCCTCGCTGGGCTGTTGGGTGGATGAAAAACATCCTATATGTTAGTGAGGAAACTGTTAGTGGTCCATTGTTTATATTTATTCATGTCTTGTTGAGCGTCTGACCCACCTTTTCTGGGCTGACTTGGTCAAAAATTCCACCTTTTGCCCAATCTGGACAAGAGAGGGATGTTCAAAGTTAGCAATGTGTGCCAACAAGCAGGACTTGTTGACACATACAGAAATAAAATGGACAAACGGAGCAGGCTAATGAAGACAGAGTAATCTGCTGCTGTTTGGTGCTACCTGAGGGCCTTTCCTGTGGAGTTAGAACGTCAGCAAACCAGGATACGTGAACAATGTTCCACTTTAACAAAACCAGATCATCTTTCAGAAAGCTTCAGTGATCTTAGACTTGCTGATGGTCGCAGCTTTCACTTCTTTTTCATTAATTTTCAATCAGTTAACCAACCTAATTCTGAGCTATTATTTAAAATTATATTTAACTTTAGATATAAATGCAAAGAATTTAAATAAACAGGATGACCAAAATGGTAATCATGTTAAAAGCCAATGAGAGGAAGTATATAAGAGCACAAATCACAATCCTTTAAATCTACATTTTGTTTGTTGAAAGGAAAATGTCAGCATCTGACAAAGGAGTTTTTGCACTTTAACACAGGGACGTTATCACTTATTTGTCTATCAACAACCGAGTGAGGAAATTACAGTATCAGAGGATAATATAGGCAACTTCATTGTCTACTTTGTCATTTATGATAGGGTGAGGGTTAGTAAAATATTGCAAAAAATCCAGGGTGATGTAATCAGTTGAATCTTTTATTTTACTTTCTTTTCAGTAATCTCGCCTCTGGCTCTCCGCATTGTTGGCTTTATGTTGGGGTGACAGACACCATAAGGGTGGAAAACTACTGAAAATAAGCATTTGCAACTTTCTCTCAGTAACTGTGTGCTGTGTGTTTTGAATCAATGTTAACTCCTGGAGTCTCCTTTCTCCAAATCTCACCTTAGAGGAGCCTTTTGGAGTGATGGCAAAATCGGGTTTTGCCGCTTCCTCCCCCATTTGTTTCTTCTTTTCTGCAGCCTCTGCTCTTCTTCTCTCTATCTCCTCCTTCATCCTCTTTCTCTCCTCCTGTTATAAAAATCCCAGGCATATTGTTAAACATAATTGCATTGCATGAATTATAATTTTGTCAGGTTCTGGCCTTTCCTCAATCCTATCAAAAGGTCTTTGCATCAAATCAATAGCAAATATGAATGATACCCTGTGCAATGTTAACGGTATTTGAATTTGGTTCATATAAATGTTTCTCTTTTTGTAACGGTTTTTGACCTGGGTTGCCTGAAAACACGACAAACTATACTATACCATAACCATGCCACACCATGCCACGCTACGCCATGCCATAACTTTACTATATCATAACCGTGTCATATCATATTATACCTTTGCCATGACATACCATACTATTGCTACGTCAGGTCATACCATTACCATGCCATACAATGCGATAACTTCACTATACCATAACCATGTCATACCATATTATATCTTAGCCATTCCACTGCCATACCATACCAGGCCCTGACAAACCATTGCCATGCCATGGTACGCCATGCCATAACTTCACCATACCATAACCATGTCATACCATATTATACCTTTGCCATGCCATAACATGCCACTCTTTGCCATTCGATGCCATACCAACTTTATTTATAAAGGGCTTTAAAGCAACCACAGCTGAAACAAAGTCCTGCACATAACTGCAAATTATAAACATTCATTAAAATAAAACCGTATGAATATGACTTAAAAAATTAAAATTAAGTACAACAAAATCAACTCAAAACAAAAAAGGACAAACTAGGTCTCGCTGATGCTGAAAGCTAAGAATAAAATTGGGTTTAAGACGATGGTGGTTATTCCTCTGTAGGGGGGCAGCAGTAGAGAAAGCTCTGCCCCCTCTCAGCTTTCTCTTAGACCTTGATATCTATACAGCTGAGGGGCTGAGAAGGTAAGTAGGGATGAAGAAGCTTTGAGAGATACTGCAGGGAAAGATCATCGAAATGCTTAAGAACACAAATAAGAATTTAAAGTGAACTCTAAAATAAACAGGCAACCGTTGGAGAAAGGCTAAAAGAAGGGTGATGTGTTCTGGTTCTGAGTACTAGCTTAAAGACGTGCAGCAGGGTGCACCAGCTGCAGAAGAGAAAAAGCCTGACTCACTACAATATGTAGTCCATTACAGTAATCTAAGAGGACCACAATAAAAACATGGGTCACTGAAGGAGTTGCCTGGACTGGAAAATTTCCCTTTTGGCAGCAGCCCTAAAACATAAAAGCCAGACTTTACAACTACTCTAAATGGACTCTCCAAGATAGAATCGCTGTCTATTTTAAAACCAAAACCAGCACAAAAGGTCTAAAATATGCTATCAGGGGTCCCATATCAATGATGGTGGACTCACAGGGGTCATTTGGTCATCTCTGTTTGTTTCTTTATTGACATTTAAGAGGTTTAGGACTAGCCAAGCTTTAATATCCTCCAAACAATCCAATAATGCTTCAGTTGAAAAGCAATCCTTCTGATTCAATGGCAGATAGATCTGGCAACAGCTTTAATCATTAAAAAAAAAAACAATGTCGGTGCATCCCAATCCACACTGGTTTGAAATTACACACACAACCTCAAAATATACACATAGACCCTCATTAATTTGAATATCCTTTAATAAGTTGAACAGAAATTGCATAATGCTTTGACCCTATCATCAATGTCTTGGTATACTTCTGGCTGGATATTTGACAATTCCTAATAGGCAGAATGGGTTTAGTTCATGGATCTAACTTTTTAATATAGCCCTTAAATCTTCAACTGGCTTTAGGCTTTGGGAAGTCCATTCTAAAAGCTTGATGTCTGCCCTCTATCCATTCTGAAACCAGTTTAGATGCGTGATAGGGATAATTGTCCTGTTGTCCTGTCGAAACAGCCTACTCAGCATGATGCTGAGGGGCTGTTTCGTGGCCATTTGTACTGATACATTGGGCAAAGTTGAAGGAATGATAAGGATGGACTAGCTCCATATTCCTCAATTTCACCTGAAATGCACAGAGAGATGGTTGCTACTTTGAGACAGTAAAGTGTTTCAACAGGACCACGCCTGCCTGCAAGCTTCTGATTAGAAGCCTAAATATTTCCTTCTCCAAGAAGCACGCCTTCACCTGCTCTTTGGCTTTCTTTTCCTCTTGCTCCTTCTTCCTCTGCTTCTCCTCCTCCTCCAGGATTTTCCTCCTCTCCTCCCTCTTCCTCTTCAGCTCCTCCAGCTCAGCTTCTGCATCCTGCTGCTTCTGCTTCATCTTCTCGATCTCCTCGCTTTCCGCGTTGTTTCGTCGCTGCTTCAGCTCCAGCAGCTTGCGCTCGGCCTCCCGGCGCTCGGCGTCATCGGCCTTGCTGGAAGGAACGATGTCCCTGCTAGAGCAGGTTTGTAGATCATTGAATTACAGCTGGCCCTCTGTTTAGTTAGCTCTAATTTTGTGTCATTTCACCGACTCTGAGAAAAGTTCATTTACATGGAGCTCAGAAATATAAAGTGGAAAAAATGCTATTGTTCCCAGGTACAAATTTGCTCATACAGTACATTTTCTTATTTGTGTCCCTCCCATGATACCAGGCAAAGTGGGGGAGAGGAAAAACACATTACCTTGCTGCTTTCTCTGTTTTCTTCAATTTATTCTCAAAGATGGCACAGTTTAGTTTGGAAGGTTCATTCTTGAATAAAGAGGAAGAACAAGTTAGACGTATTAGCCTTAGCTGAAGGAAAAAGCACATAGAGCAGGTGAGAAATGTGAACACACTCATCATACTCACACTCATTTTATCCTGCAAAGTTACTTTACTATCCTGCAAAGTTACTTTACTATCCTGCAAAGTTACTTTATTATCCTGCAAAGTTACTTTACTATCCTGCTAAGTTACTTTAGTATTCTGCAAAGTTACTTTATTATCCTGCAAAGTTACTTTATATCCTGCAAAGTTACTTTACTATCCTGCAAAGTTACTTTATATCCTGCAAAGTTACTTTACTATCCTGCAAAGTTACTTTATTATCCTGCAAAGTTACTTTACTATCCTGCAAAGTTACTTTATTATCCTGCAAAGGTTCTTTATTCTGAAATCCACTGCAATTCACTGAAATTCTCAAGCTGTATGCAACGAAATTACGTTCTGTACGCACTCTGTGCATACAAAATGACAAATAAAGTTTGTCTAAGTCTAAGTCTAATCATAGGCATGAGTAGTATGCAATACTGGGCTATATCTGGGTTGGTTTTCTGGGTGAAACAACAACACAAAAACAAATGATGTGATTTTTCTTTTTTTAAATTCACCACTTTGAATGAGTTAATTTGACTGACGTTTCAATTTCCTCTGATTTGCTCTGGTTCAAAGTTATACCTACAGACTCATTATTACTGAAATAAAAGTCCTACTGCAAGTTGCAGATTAACCGTGCTCTTTTTGATAACCATCAACAAGACCCTACCGGGTTTTATCGGAACCAAATCACACGGGCTGAGGTCTATAAATAACTGGAAGATCCCAGAACTTCAGTATCGCCGTCCATACGCAGAAGCCAGTTTCAGTTTGCCGGGACTTAAGAAGGAGTGGGTTGAGAGTGAAGCAACTAAGATGTACAAATGTCAAAATGGACATGCCAGCTGTCCTCTGGAGAAAAGATTTATGATGAGAAAAAGATGGCCAGACTGATGAAGTATATTTGCAGGTATGAAGCTGAAGCTAAGCATGGTGGCGGCAGCATTCTGCTATGGGGATGGTTGTACATTGCACAAAGTAAATGGTAATGACCTGGTAATAGACAACAATCCCTAATACCCAGTGGAATTGGTTTTGAAATGGGAACAGCAACCTAACCCAAAACGTCTCAGATAGCCTTAACCCAACAGAAAACTTGCTGGCACCGTTAAAAGCCTCGCTGAGGCCAGAGAGGTAACCCGTTTTAAAAGCCCTACCTGGCCTGACGCAGACCTGAAGCGTGGTGATGGCTGCAGAACGTGTGTGGTTCCTCTGCAACTTGCTGATGGACATTTATCCAGATTTTAGTGCAGGTGGTTGTGTATATTTTAAGCCTGTATGTATAATTCTGTCTTCAGAGAATCCAGAACACATTTCGACTTCCTCACCTGATTCTGGTCATGGTAAAGTTAGCCAAATTATCTTTGAAGCAGCCATTCATATAGTCAGATATACTTATACTGCCAAGAAAAACTACATATCAAAGAACTGCCGGTTTGTTTTACCTTCTCCTTAAAGCCAAGTTTCTTTGGTTTCTCCTCCTTCACACAGAAGAAGAACAGAGAGAGAGAGAGAGAAATAATGTCAGTGACCAGAGCTTTGTGATTTCAGGGTAAATGCAGCTTTTCTATGAATTTGACAACCCTGAGTCCTCAGACCTCAGTATAAATACAGAATAAATCTGATGAGCCATGAAACCCAAACTGCATTCTCATGCCACTGTTCATGATGTAAAGACAATCCCACCTCTTCTCTCTTCTTCTTCTCTTCTGCTTCCCTTGTTTTGCGTTTATCCTCCTCCTCTTTTTTCTTCTTCTCCTCTGCCTCCTTTTTCCTCCTTTCCTCCTCCTCTTTCTTTTTCTCCTCCATCTCTCTTTTCCTCCTCTCCTCTTCCTTCTTCTTCTCTTCTGCTTCTCGTTTCCTCCTGTCCTCCTCTTTCTTCTTCTCTTCCATCTCCCTTTTTCGCTTCTCTTCTTCTTCTTTTTTCTTCTTCTCTTCCCGCTCCATCTTCCTTCGCTTCTCCTCCTCCTCCTGCTCCTTTCTCTTCTTTTCCTCAACTTCTTGCCTCTGTTTTTCTTGTTGTTCTTGCTTCATCTTCTCCTCCATCTCTTTTCTGTGTTTTTCCTCCTCTTCCCTTTTCAGCCTTTCTTCCTCTTCCCGTTTTTGTTTCTCTGCCTCCTCTTTCTCCTGTCTTTCCTCCTCTTCGTCTTTCATTTTTTTCTCTTTTTCTTTTTCTTCTTCCTCTTTCTTGAGCCTCTCTTCCATCTCTCTTTGTTGTTTTTGCTCCTCTTCCCTTTTCTTCTGCTCTTCTTCTTCTTCCTTCAGTTTCCTTTCTTCCTCTTCCCTCTTTGCTTGCTCCTGTATTTCCCTTTCCCTCCTCTCTTCCTCCTCCATCCTTAACTTTTCTTCCACTTCTTGGTGATTTCTTTCCTCCTCCTCTTCCCTCTCCCTTTCTTCTTCCTCCTTGTTTTCAACAGGGACAGTTTCCTCCTCAGTATCTCTTTTCTCAGAATCTGGCTTCTCAGACTCTGCTGCTATTGTAATCATCTTCTCCTCAGTGTCCTAAACACAAGTTGCACATGAACATTCTATTAATATCTAGATACCAAAGAGATAAAAGCTATTTCTTCTTTTCTATTATTATCTGTTCTTATTCGTGAAAAAGTAAAAAAAAAAAAAAAAAAAGACTTTTTATCTGACCTTCTCATGCTCATCTCCGTCCTTCTTCCAGGAGTTGCTTTCAGTATCTGTGACTTCCTCTTGAGCGGACCTCTCCTCTGTTTTCTCCTCTTCCTCCTGCATCTGTTTGCTGCCGTTGTTAATGGAGGATTGCTCCTGCAGGCTGATTTCTGTGCCGTTGGTGGAGATGATTGTGGGATCGAGTTCCTTCTGCCTCTCCATAGCCTCCTTCATCCTCTTCTGTCTACGCTCCTCCCTCTTGGCCAGGCGCTCCAGCAAAGCCTGGTCATCCTCTGCTCCTCCAGTAACAGCTGTAGAGGATTCGGTCTCCGTCACACTGAAAGAACATTAAATACGTTTTTCATAAGACTTGGAACTTTTGACATAGGTGCACAGTTCTGGCATTACAGAGTGTTATATCAGTGAGTAGATGCTTTATCAGCTTTGTTTACATAAACTGCTGCTGCATTTTTATCCTGAAATTTACTGCAATTTACTGTGATTCTTCATAACAATTTACTGTGATTTTTTACATTGTTTTACATTTCAGTTGTTTACATAAACCGCTGCTGCATCTTTATCTTGAAATTTACTGCAATTTACTGTGATTTTTCAAGCTGTACGCAAACGAAATTTCGTTCTGTACGCACTTTGTGCATGCAAAATGGCAAATAAAGTTGTCTAAGTCTAAGTCTTATCAGCTTTGGACAAACAGATCAAATATAAAGCAAATGTTATGTCATAAATTCCGGAGGCTCAGAGGGATTTTTTTTATTAACATAAAAAAGTCCTTTTGAAATAAATCTTTACAGAAAACCTTTTTGGTAGCACTACGTAATGAGGCCCATACTTTTCAGTAACTCAGAAGTTACTTTCTAGGATATTCCTGGAAGTTACCAGGTACTTTCAGGGATTTTTTTGACAATGACCAGCTAGTTTCCCCAACCTTTACAAAGAAACTTACAATGTACTTTCATAGAACTTCATTAAAACTTACGAGGCACACTTGGGTACTTTTTGAAACCTATTATTACTAGGCACTTTCCATGAACTTGAAAATTTAATGGAACTCTCTTAATAGGTTGATCAAAGTCCTGGGAGCTAATCTTAAGGTTTCTGGATTGCAAATTCTAAGTTCTTGGAAAGTTCCTCAAAAGTCATGAAACTTCTGAAAATGTCAGATAAATTCCCTGAAAGTTTTAGCGAGTAACATCTGAGCTCTGAGAAAGTTCCATGAAAGTTCCACAGAAAGCCCAAGCTTGAAGCTCCTTAAATCTAACCTTTACGGTACCAGTCAAAAGTTAGGACTTACTTTTGTTATTCAGTGGCTTTTCCTTATTTCTATGACTTTCTAAATTGCAGATTCATATTAAAGACATCAAAAATATGACTCAAACGTATACAGAGTTATGTATCAAACTCTGAATTCGGAAATAACATCTTGTATATTGTAGCTTTTTCTACAATATACAGCTGACTTGAAGGAGTTCTCAGAGGTAGTACTGAAAATAAAGAATAACGAGAAGGTGAGTCCATACTTTTGACTGGCAGTGTACGTTCCTCCATAAAAAAAATTGTGGAAAATGTCTCGCAAGTTCCTGAAGTGATCTATCAAATTCACAAACGATATGGTATGTTCTGGAAAGGACCCAGTAAGTTCCTGGAAGTTGCGGGAAAGTGATCTCTGTTTTCCTTCAAAGTAACCTGAAAGTGCTGGGTTAGGGTTATGTTTAAAACAAACAAATAAAATATACCTTTCTGTAAAAAGCAGATGACATGAGCAACTGAGGTGTGGTGGCTTATATCCCACAGGAAGTTAGAAAAGTAGCCTGTTAAAACTGTCAAGGACCAATGCCTGAACAATTGTGGGATTTTTTTTAAATGATCCATTTAGTAAATTCTCCAAAGTGGCCCCATTTAATTAGATAGCTATAGTGAATGCACCTAGTGTTTTTTATTATTGGTGTTACTCAGGATGTTACCCTAACAGGGTTGAATAAAGGCAACCTCAATGAACGTTCCTCAGCCTATTTGTTCTTTCCATGCCAGATATGATGAAAAAGCAGAGGTCTTCGTGCTCTGCAGCTAACATGTCATCAGTTGCCTTGGAAATACTGGAAACAAGTTTTAATTACACATAAATATGAATCCTCTATCTATCTCTAAAGCCCTGGGAAATTAGCCTCCTCGTGGGATTGTCCTGTACCTGTTAGTATTGATAATGTCCGTGGTTTCAGGCTCCTCCGAGTCTCTATTTTTCTTTCTTTCCTCCCTCGCACGTCTCCTTCGCTCCCGAGCCTCCTCCTCATCGTCGTCATTAGCGTAGCCCCCCCTCAAATGGCACACAGACAGAACGTGTCTGGATTAACAGCATAGCAATAAATCTGTTTGGTTTTCTTTTCATTAAGGGGTAGTTTATTCCAAAACAGGGCCGGTTAAAAGTTATGGAGCGGAAAGCAAAGATTTATATCCCCTTATTGACGTTTTCAATTTGTGAACCATTAATTAGATCAGAGAATCTCTACGGAGTCGATTTCTGAAAAACACTAACAACAAGTTCAGGAAACCACGATCGTCGCCTCCTTCTGTGAAACAGAGATACAAGACCTGAATAAGGTGGAAATCCATGGAATCGGAAAGCAACCGCGCAAATAAACATTTCAGTTTTCTTTAATTTCTTTGCTGTTTTTCTTCTTCCTTCCCTCCATCTTCTAGCAAGACATGTATTAGGATGCTGCAAAAGCCAAAAGCAAAGGCCCTTTGACACAGAGAGGGCTCAAACTCATGTTACATCTATATGACTCACCAATCGGACTCACCAATATAAAATAGACAGAAACACGATAAATGTTTTTGCTGGGAATGGAGGAAGAGAACATGTCAGAGCAGGTCATTGTGGGCTGAAATAGAAAGGCAGTGGAAACATTCCAGTATGTGCCACGTTTAGAGAGAAGGGCAGCCATGGGGCTGGAGGGCAGAACTGGGAGAAAGACTGTGAGAAAATAGCTGAGAATGCTCCATCTTGCAAGGCTCTGATAACACAGACGGCTTCTGATCTGGAATCAAGTCAACCATATTGACTTTATTACACCGTTCTCCAAATAAAGTCTATCATTGACTCAAATCTTTGGAAAAGTCAACCTCGTACTTCTGTATTTTTAAAAAAAATGAAATGTCATTTAAATTTATTTTAGAGCTATGTGCCAAGAAAATTCCCCATCAGTTATTTGTCATTGGGATGCCTTTTTTAAACTCACATGGAGATAAAGTCGTGAATGGTATATTCCTCAGAGCTCCGCAGCAACAAAATCACGGGAGAACACTTGTACCTGCCACTGTGTTTGGAGCTAAACAAAAGTAGCTTTCAGTGTTATGACAGGAAAGCCTGATACTGCACGATAAAAAAAAGGGCTTAACTTTCCAAAACCAAATACTTGTTCATGTTTATATTGTTTTACTATGGTGACCATATTTGAAGTTTGAAGCTCACCCACACTTTATAAGGGACGTGGATATCTTGTGTGGAATCGGAGGCCAGCTCTGTTGTGTTGTGCAGATTTCCTTGTTTGCTCCAGAAATGTTTTTTTTTTTTTTTTTTGCGCACATTTAGAAGAAACCTGTGGCATTTCTTACTATAGAATAGATAACATGGCTCACTGGCCAGGGCAGCATCTGGGTGGTAGTGGCATAAGTGCTAAAGAAAAGCAAAAAAAAAAAAAAAACTGTGATAAAAACCTAGATAAAATGTTTGTAATTTACACACCAAGTGAGTTTTCTGATGCTTATTTCAATTTCCGGGGCAGTGGGGCATGACTGTCCTCCCATGTTGTGCACGTTTCCCTGTCTGCTGCTGATTAGTTGCTGCTTACATCTGCAGAAGATACTACCCGTCGTTTCACAACAAACAGGGAGACTGTTGCTAATCAAACAAGAGAAAAAAAGTCACGTCACTCTCTTGTCACTGTTTCAGCTCTCTCAGGCCACTTCCTCTTTATGCATGAGTCATATCAAATGGACAACATCAAATTTGCATCAAATTTGCCTTCTGCAAACTTATCCTACCACGCTAGCTGCATGAATAACACGGATGCTAAAAAAGGAATAGCACAACTATAAGTTTAAAGACAGGTTTATTTCCATGAGCATGTTTCCCTTATTGCTTACAGAAAACAATTACAGTCATATTCAGTAAATTAGAATATGCATTTCTAAAGGAAGTGTTTGTCAGATTAAAAGTACATTTTGAAAAAAAAACAGCAACCTTTAAGCCAGTGCTAAACATACTGTTCATTAGACCCCCAATTCTGCATGAAAGGCTTTGCTTCTTTATTGGTCTGATGCAATATTGTAATCTTAAATGTTGTGTTTTATTAGCGGGAGGTGGAAAAAAATCATAAATGACAAAAATAAAGGTTTTAAAATGTCATCCGTCTGCAGTAATCTAAATAATGTTGTTTCCCTTAGTGAAGTGAGCTATTGAAATAAATTAACTTTTCAATAATATTCCAATTTGTTGAATAGGCCTGTCAGTTGTAAAGATAAGAAGTTTTATCTTGTTGCATTGGTGATGCGTTATGCCTCTACAGAACAGCCAATCCATCAAGACATTCTCACTAAATTTGAGTCGAGCAGATTTCCATAAAAACACAAAATCTTACAGTACAGATAAAATAATAATACTTTATAATAGCCTATTTCACTCCAGGTGTCAGAGCAACTTCTATTTTTTTTTTGTAACTGACACACAGTTATGGAGCTAAACTTATGTGGTTTTACATGAACATCCTGGTTTGAAATTCAACTAAATTTTTTTTTTTTTTTACATAACAGTGAAGTCATATTCACATGTAAACATTCATATTCAGATAATTTACTCATTACAGCTGCCTGAGTTACAGAAGAGAGGAAAATGTGGTCAAGGTCATGCTGCTTCACGTTGGGACACACTACTCCCATCATGCACCTTGATCCCATCTGTCCTTGAGACTTTACATTATTCAGTCATCATCAGAGAACAGAGAAACACTTTCAGCTGCTGTCTGCAGATAGGCGCTGCGGACGCGGCTTGTTCTTTTTGGCCTGACGATCAAATCGAAACGCATAGTTGTTTTCTTCTTTAGCCATGAGTCTGACTTTTCAAAACTTATCAAACATTAAGATGATATGCTACAGAATGTATTTTTAAGCGTTTGCTTGAATCATTCATCTTATATCCCGGCTGAATTTCACTTGTGATTGATTCTAAGGTTCTAGTAAGATGATCACAAAGTTTAAATTTATTGTGGATTTTCTCTAACACAGGCTTAAAATCTACATATACAAGAGTTATCTAAATGTCACTTGGTCATCTGCTGAGAAGCCACTGCTGACTTGTGGTCATTACACGGATGGAGACCTTTCTCCTTGTCATAAAGAGTAGTTTATTTGATTGTTTAATGATAATTAAAGCATGGTTCTGAATTTGTTTTATAGAATTGAGCCCAGGATTAGTCCAGAAGCCTAACATTAGCCGGCTTTGTTCATATCAAGGCCAGTTCTGATATGTGATCGGGATCATTGGCCTGTTGAAACAAGTAACTTTGTCCAAGTTTGAATCAACTAGCTGTTGATTAGAGGTGTAGTTAAAGATTTTGGAAATTGTCTGACTTTGTCATTATTCTATCTATACCACTGGCAGCAAAACAGATCCTCACCATGATGCTATCGCCATCGTGCATCACAGCTGCTGCAGTGTTTTGTTTTCTGTTTTAGCCTTGAAGTCCTCACCTTGACACCTTCAAACATACTTCTTGTCATTTTGGTCAACAATCTCTGTGTTGGCAAAACACATTTCTGTTGAGGACATTCGGCTTGCCCCTGTGGGCTTCTGAAGCGTAGCCATTTAGTGTGTGTTCATTTTGATGAGGTATATTCCTTTTGCTGGGCGCCCTGTTGAACCATTTTGATGCAATACTGGTATTATTTAGGACATATGCACGGGTGTTTCAGGATCTGTAAGCTCGTATTAGGCTTTCGTTTAGCTGTTGATTTGAAACTGAAGGCATGTGCAAGTCTGCCCATCTTCCTTTTTATCCACTTTGCCGCCCCACACCATAATACCACCACCATGATTTATAGTGGCTACTGTTCTTGTCAGTGTGTGAACGTGTGAGTGAAGGGGCGAATGAATGGATGTAGTGTAAAGCGCGTTGGGGTCCTCGGGACTTGATAAAGCACTTTACAAGTACAGGCCACGTATCATTTACTATTCATCACCGCGCACAAATGCCCTGACTTCTGCACGTCTCTAAATTTCAGTTCAGCTTGAATTTAGAGGATTGGCTTCTTTCTTGACTGGCACCCACTCAGCCATGCAGGATTGTTCTCCCTGTGGACCCCCCTGTAGGGACTCTGGTGTCTCATCAGATTCCACATTTAAGCCATGGTGGTGCTTGAGCTGTTCTTGAGCATCTTAACCAATTTCTATTTATTTGAGGGGAACAGTTCAGATCAGACCAGATCAGTTCAGATTGTTGAAATTTCAGCTCAATTAGTGTTCTAAAAATGAAAAGGATCCTCTAGAAAACCGGCTTTGGGATGGATAGAGCAAACTAAGCCCTAAGATGAACCCAGCTAGGAATTTGTGGAAAATTATTAAAATCTGGGTCTGCGACTGGAGAACAGCCAATTTAATCTCTGATTAGATTTATACCAGCAGCAGGTTGATGGTGGCGAAAAGCATGCGCTCCAGTTGAAATGTTCTCTGGGAAATTTGGGATGAGGTTTAAATGCTTAAGCCTGCATGTATAATTTTGACTTTGTTTGGTGTGGGGAAAAACAAAAACACCAAATTCAATCATATGTACCCAATCATTTTAAAAAAGCACAAGGTATCATGAACTGTTATAGTGCCCCGCTAACAGAGCCATGTTAAAATGACCTTCATTCCTCTGACAGGACGTCTACATGTATGACTAAGTTCACATTTGCCTGTGAAATCTCTTCGATGCGTCCACATCTCACTAAAGGTCTACTCACTTCTCTGCTTCCTGGCGCATCTGCTCTCTCCTCTGCCTCCTCAGCTCCATGCGGCGGTCAAAGTCATCATCCATGTTGCCCCAACGAGTTTCCTCACTTTCTCACTGAAATGCACAGATATGATGGTCACTTTTATGTCTCTGTAAAGATTAAAAATGATGTGTTCTTTTCGCAGTCCTGTGGGAATTATTACCACAATCCCAACGTTTGAAAGAGAGAAAGCTTCATCGATTCCCGGCTTCTTAAATGTGGCAGAGAAGGCTCACAGACCACCTAAAAGGCTACTGATGAATGCAAGAGATAAAACGTACATCGCACAAGAGTTTACAATACCTTAGCAGCTCTCAAGTTCAGTCCATAAGCAACGGCGTCTCTTCCCTTGTCATGCATCAGCCTCCACAATCTGGTTTCTATCTCAGCTCTTCTGCAGCTCAAAGAAATTCTGTTTGTCCTTTCAGCGACTCTAACTACCAGAAAAGGAAAAGCTTGCCTCCCTGCTCTGCTCATTTCTTTCTCATCCTCCCTCCTCCTCATTTAGCCCGACTCCAGTTTCCCTTGCTCTAAATCAAAAGTCCATGTTCACTACTTTTTCCCCACATTATTATTATTATTATAATATTAGAATTATTATTATTTTAATCTGTCAGTTAGAGGATTTTCTTGTTTGCCCAGTGTTGATATGCTAAAGTCTCACTTTTGGAAAAGAAGACATACAAAAATTCCTCTTTATTTTAGTGTCAAAACAAAGGAAGAAAACCAATAGAGGCTAAACTGACATTATGTAGGAAACAGCTCTTCATTCATTATATCTTCCAGGAAACTGGGAATTTCATTCAAATCTGAGAATCTAAAACTCATTTAAATGATAAAAAAAATTCAAAATATGTCATAACATGTGTATATTATGATATATTAATTCATTCAACAGAATAACTTTGTACATACTGTGATATGAATTGGGTGGTTTGTATAATACAAATGTTTGAATTAAGTTAAGAAGCTTTATTTAAATTTAGTATTAAATGTAAACACTTGTCAAATAAAGTCAATTCAAACTTATTTTCTGCTGCTGAAGGCTCACCAGCTGCTGTGTAGCAATGTTAATTTAACATTTGCCTTGTTTGAAAGTCTCATGGGGATAAGCAAAAAAACAGCAAGGCAAAAGAGACATTTAGCCAAAGCATTCACTGTGCTGCTAAAAAGTTGTATTTCTAACAATACAGAAACACAAAATAAATACAAATTTACAAATCAACAGCTTTCTGTAGCTATTAACTTGTAATCCGCCTGATTTTGCACCTAAACAGGAAAAACTATTTAACAGCATAGAATCTTGGAAAAGAAGCAAATAGTATAGTATATTAAAATACTATATTAATTGTACTTAATATACAACTAGTATATTACAGTAAGTATCCCTTAGAATGAGAAGAATTGTGGCTTTCCATAATATTGTTTCCAACAATATGCAGATTAATGGAAAAGAAAAGCGTTAATTTTACATTTATTGGTAATAACTGAAGGTTTCTAACCTGGTGCTTTAGTGATGACGCAAAACCTTCATGACATGATGTAAGATGGCTAATAAAGGGGCCCTAAAAATGAACTATGACTTCAAAATGTGCAATTTTCTAAGCACTGGGTGAGAAAAATAAAATGTTTAAGAACAGTTGATGGAGTTTAGTGCTAAACTGTTGTTCTGCTCTGTGAGTATGTGAAATAACCTGTCTCTGACTCTTTAATCTCTGTCGGAGCCACAGTGTGTGGTGTGCGTGCTCTCTCCCTCCCACACTGAAAAATAAAAAATGGCAGTACGAATGGATGGATTTTATCATTTGATTTAACACCACGAAAATTACTTTTTGTCTGACAGAATATTTATTTACAGCCTGTTATGTACGCAATAGAAATGCAACTTTTGGGTTTAATGTCCAGATAGTTTTGCCAGATTCACAGTGGTCAAAGAAAAGTGAAAAAAAAGTAAAAAAACAAAAACAAAGATGGTTCAGGTCGGTCTGTTGAGTGCATATCATAAAGGAACGACTTCTATTGTGCCGAGGCACCGGATAAAACCTAACCTTTAGAAAAACGTAGCCGTCAGATATCTAAAATTAATGATCAGCGTTGATTAAACCGGCCTGCGTCCAGCAACACCTCTTCATCGCCAAAGTCATGAAAAGTTAGCACTCGTGGCAGCAATAGAGCTTTCCATCCACTTTGTGTTTAAATGTCAGCGCAAACACATTCGGCCTGAACGCCGGCGCTAACCTGGACCAGCTGTGCCATCAGTCAGCAGACAGAAGGTTTGTATGGATTAGAGTCTGCAGGGCTCTGTGATGCTGAAATACTCTAAGAGCGGACCCATTGCTTCACTTCGAGGGAAACGTATCATGTCGACTTTAACTCTCACATACGCGTTCAAGAAGAGGACCTTCCAAGAATGTCATGCATTAAATGATATTGCAGGATACAGAGCTGTCATAGTTCAAGCCAAGCTTTCTGTCACGTGAATAAACTGAAACAAATTGTATGCATATGGCAAGTCTAGAGGACACATTCATAGGGTGCTTCAAAAAGGTATTTTATAAGCGTTTCTGCAGTTTTCTTTTACTTTTTCTGTCAGTCTATCAGACAAAATAACCTAAAAAGTAATTTTAAAATTATTATTTCCCTTCATTAGGGGAAAAAAACACCTTAGATAATCCCCCCCACCCCATAATTTATCAGATTTTTGGTTTCATCTCACAAGCCAAAACTGGTGATATTACTGCTTGATTTGAACATTGAAAAAAGGGTTAAGGTGACTCCAGTGAAAGGCAGTGGGGGATGATTTTTCCACTAAGGGAATGACTGGTCCATTCAAACCCGTGCAGGAGTACATGTATGCCTGATTCAGGAGGTCACAGAAGAGCTATGGCACTGCAGGTCTGATTTACCTCAGTTAGGGTCAGGGAATCAACGATCAGACAAAGACACCGGGCAGAAAGAGCATCAATTGGAGGGTTTGAAGCAGAAAACCAACGTAAAAGAACAAATAGGCCTACCTCACATTTGGCAAAGATGTGTCCTGCTATGCTGCTTCAGGACCCGGGCGATTTGTCGTATTTATGGAAACATTCAGTTCATTTTTATTTATACAGCGCCAATTCACAACGCATGGTATCTCAGGGCCCTTTGCAAAGTCAAATTCAATCAAATCATACAAATTTGTCCAAGAGTTTCCTATCTGAGGAAACACAGAAGATTGCATCAACTCTGCTCTGTAGCAGAATGTTGCAGGGGACTGGGCTTAACCCAAAGGGGACTTAAGCCCAGTCCCCGTTGGGTTGTGCAGCAAAGCGATGATCTAAAGCGCATCAGTAGATCAGCTTCTGACTGGCTAAAAACAGAAAAAATTTAGAAAAGGATTCCATCGTTAATGTTGCCTTATAGGTCCTGGGTTTATCCCGGTCTGGGGTCTTTCTGCACAGTTTTTATGTTCTGCCCTTGCATGTGTGGGTTCTCTCTAGGTACTGTGTGTCTTTTCCACACTCCAAAAACAGGATTCTTTGGTTGTTGTTGGTTACTTCATGTTTGTTTATCCCACACATCTCTGCATGTGACCCAGAGAGAGTACAGTGTCAAAGATGTAAAAGCCTGTGTTTTTCTCTTCAGCGTATCACCCTCATCCCTCTCCAACTCATCAACCTCAACCACACCTCCTCATTCTTTATCCTCCTTGCTGTAGGTCACATTTGATTCCTAGCTGGGTTTACAGAGTCACAGACCTCCATCCGACTGTTCCCTTTAAATAAGAGGTGGTTGTAAGTGTCTCACCGATCAAATCCGACGGTCAAAAAGTCGTACGAAATGCATTAATATGTAGACACCCAAGAAAAACAACCAGTTTGCATTATCTAATTAGCAGAAATGTTCCAATAAATACATGCAGTTTAATCACTTCGTTATGTACGAATAAATGAGCCATATTGAAACAAATTCACGATAGAGTCAAGAGTTCAAAATGGACATTAAAGGAAAACACCCAAATGCAGGAGCAGAAGTCTGAAGGGTATAAATCCAAAAAGCCTCGTGTTGTTTGAGGAACCAACCCCGTGGTGGAAGACTATCAAAATCATAGTGAGGAAATATCATGAAGAGCCTCATTAAAGTCACACGGGGAGAGGATAATCCAGATCATTTGTGTGCAGCGTGCTTTTCTCATCATCGCTGACATTAAGGTTTTAAACAATAAAATAAATATTTGTATCAAAGTGTGCTGATATCTGCCACTTGACTTTTACTGCTTTTTTTAGTTTAGGTTTCCACCCTAACAGATTTGCTTGTTTCCCAGTTAGACTGAACACGAGGATATTTGTGAATTCAAGATGAAAAATTATTCTATTTTTCTTTTAAGATGAACTTTTTAGGCTTAGTTACAGTTACTTATTTCTGGTCTCGTTTTGTTGAAGATGGTTCCCTTAACAATCTGATCGTAAGTCATCAAACACGCTAAAGATGGAAACATGGAGACCTTCAGCATGCGGTTAATCAGCTGAACTTATTCCATAACCAGATGAGATTCTCGGTTATGGAATAAGTGCTTTCACAGACAGCGAAAGCACTTCAGCATGCTTATAGATAAACATTTGCCAGAGAGGCGTTTGCAATCAATCAAGGAGCTGCAGGCCGTTACTCCGCTTGACCAAACATGGTCACATACGAACAAGGTCCCCGACCAGGACAGAAATTCCTCACCGTTTACGAGCCACAACACGCTGCAAGTCACCACGACCTTTTCCCGCTCCGTCTTGGATTGTTTGTTTACAGGTTTGGGCCCTCAGTTCTCCTGTTTGGGCTCTTTACTGTATTTTTTGCTTTAAGGGGAGTCTGTTGTCAACTTTTTCGGGGGATTGTTTCTCCGTTTTGTCATAAAACCTTTTCTGAAGATAGATGCACGCAAATCTGGGGTCAGATGAGGGTCTCACGTTTTAAACTGTAGTTCCCTCCACGACGGCGGGCCGAGCGGACATAAACGGCCTGCTGCGACGTGCCTCCTTTTATGGAGGCATGCCGGCTCTGACGGCTGGACTGTCCTGGCTTGGTGATGCACAAAGCCACAGGATGAGTGCAGCGTTTACTTTGGGACATACCTGCAGCCGTGGAAGGCGGCAACCTGGAAATAACTTGTTTGCGGTCGCTATCCCCTGGAGATAGTTTCCCACAACGTTGCAGTTTGGCTCACGGTTAACAAGACAAGATAAGATAGACTTTACTAGTCTGGTGAAATTCACCTGTCCCAGCCGCTCTTGGTAACACACAAGTAGGGCGCAAACTTTGAAGAAATGTAAAACAAATAAACTCACGGAGGGAAGTAGAGGTGTCTAAATCTGAATAAATGAATTAAAATCAAAACAAAAAAAGACCAAAGAAAGACAAAACAGGTGCTGCTGTCTATAATCAGAATCCGTTATTGTCATTGTGCAAGAACGCGCATTGGAGTTTAAAAAATAGCTACTCTCAAAAACAGTGAAAATAAGTTAATGAATGTATTTAATTCAATATGAAATATAAATAGTAGAATTAAAAACGGGCAAAAGCTGGTTTAATATTTCTGGGCAATCCAAACACAGGACCAGAAGAACAGATTTTATCTTTCCCTGATTTTATTTTCCAATGATGAATCTGCGATGAATGACTCTGTTTACATCAAAGCATCTTACAATCATCTCTACTAATTTGCTGATGTGTAAACGGCCCTTCCACCCTGCCGGTCTCACCAGGTCCAGGTCCCACCAGCACCTACATCCCACCTGTACTCACCTCTCACTCGCCATGCATAATTAACAGTTTCTTTCCTGCAGGCACAATAAAATAAAAGGAAACCAATCTCCATTTGGTTTGTTTCTCACACCTGCCCCATGCTGACACTTGCACACTTATTGTGCTAATTCACAGCAGCTGTTATTCCCCTGAAACGTGTCACAAACAGCAGAAGATGCTGTTAGGAGGAAATGTTAAATCTGCATGGAGGATGAAAGTAAGGAGTGGGATTACTGTACCTCACTATCACAAACGTTGCTGTATTTGTTTTTAAAGTTTTTTTTTTGGGGGGGGGGGGGTGGTTGGAAGTAAAGAGATGCATTTATTTCACACCTAATTTTACAAATAAGAATCTGGTCAGAGTTGCGTGCATTTATATTTTTTTCTACCTGCGTCTGTGTGTTTTGTTGCTGCCACTCTGTTTTAGGTCAAGGTCATCTTTCCACATCTAGAAACTTATATTTTTTGCACTTCCTCCTTTGCAGAATAGCTTAGGCATGGTTGGATTTAATGGGGGGTGTCTGTTAAGAGCAATTTTTAAATTTTGCTTTGTATTTGATTGTCATTTGGATCGTGGTCTGGTCTCAGACTGCAGGGAGTACATGAATGTGCTTCTATGTTAGCCATGCCAGTGTCGTTCTGAGCTTCAGGGTTTTGGTTGTTGTCCTACTTGTTGGTCCAGGAATATTTAGCCGTATGAGTCCTCCCAACGACTTTGACCAGCTTCTCTGCCCCATCTGAAGACACTCATCCCCAGATCATGATGCAACCACCACCATGTTGGAGTTGCTCTGTTAAAGGTGACTGCAGTGATAATTTTGTGCTCAGTGTCTTTTTTTTTCTGGTTTAGCATTAGAGATCTTTGTATGTGGTCCCATAGGTGCCTACGTGGCTTGTGGCAAACTCTAAATTGAACTTCTCATGATCTTCTTACATAAATAGCTCTTTGTGGAGCGAACAGTGACAACATATTCTTCCACCTGAGCTGCGGATCTCTGCCTCTCCTCCAGAGTTATCAGACTTACCACCAGGCTCTTGGCTGCTTCTCTGGTTAATGCTGGCAGTTAAGGTCGAGCGAAAAGTCTTGAAAAACATTTTTCCAATTCCAAATAAAGAAAAAAACCTCTGTGTCATGGATGTCCAAACTTTGGAATATTATTTAACAACCTAACCCTGATTTAAACATCTCCACAGCTTTCTCCCTGAGCTGTCTGCTGTATTTTTTTTATATTATTTAAATTTTTTTTGCTCTTCATGATGCTGTTTGTTCACTAATGCTCTCTAACGAACCTCTGACACCTTCACACAACAGTAGCATCGGATCAGATTACTCACAGGTGAACACTGGTATACAAATTGCTTGACTTCTGAAAGTAACTTTGGATCTGATCTTATGTAACGGTAGCCCATCCAAAAGGGCTGAATACAAATGCACGCCACACTAATCAGATTCACTGCAAAAAGGGAACTAAAAGTAAGTAAAATTTTTCTTGAAATAAATGTATTTTTCCTTGATTTGAGCAGGTAAATAAGACTATTTGCCAATGGAATAAGATTTTTGCACTTAAAACGACTCCACCATTATAAGGCAGTTATCTTGATCTTCTTTTAGGCATCACATACTCTTGTATGGCAGATATTATTTCCTCCAACGGAAAATACCTAATTCAGAACTTTACCACTTTAGTTCCCTTTTTGCAGTGTTGTCAAACGCTGTCGGCCAAAAACAACCTTGTATCTCCGTTTGAAATCATTTTTTTGTGTGTGGGTGAAAATGGACTGTATTGATCTCCTTCAGCTTCCCATTGTGGATTTACTAATACTATTGCAGTAAAAAGGTACCAAAAGAACCTGTGCCTTTGACCTGAAAGTATGGATTTAGGCTTAGAGACAAGATGCGTTTTTCATTTTCCAAAAACGTTTCTGTCAGACAGCAGCGAAGTGTCATGACCCCCATGCAGCATACAGATGTTGCTCTTTATGCACGCGTACATCCACTTAAAGTAGCACACAGTCTAGCTTCAGTGATCAGCAGAAGCGAGCGAGCAGGCTCTTGAGGTCCAGACACGTTTTCAGTCCCCAATGAGACGAGCCTGGGCTGCAGCTTTTATCATCAAGACCATCTAAGGAATAGGAGTCAGAGTAGACTTGGCGTGTCCACCTCTGAGTGTCCGCAGCCACACATCTGCTCAGTGTATGAGAAACAGATTTTAAAAACAAATGAGGGTTCTGACTCCTGTTTTGGGCAGAGCAGAAGTCTGTGGTAATAATTCAGATCCAGGGGAGAAGAAGAAATTCAGACTTTCAGCTTTTGTCTCTTCTTTTAGTTTTTCGTGTTAACGTTTAACAGTTCACTTCTAATACTTTTGAACGCATTCTTCTTCACAAATAAAACCTGCTGTCAAAGGATTCTTCTTTTTAAGCTCAGAGTTGAAGTCTTTCTGCTGAACTCTCATATTGTTTTTAAGTCCTCCTGTTACAGTAAACTGAATACAGCAACATTTTATAGTTGGTTAAAATCAAGTCAGTTTCTCCGGTTTCCGGTTGTAAAGGGTAGAACAAATCACAGTTAAATGTAATTATTGCATTTTGACACAAATGAAACAAATGCTCCTCACATATCTCGTTTCCTTCCTGTCTCTGACCAGCCGCCTTTTTACTATCTTCAGGTTACGTTCAGATTCAGGAATCTTTTTTTTGTCACTGCGAGACAGCCGCCGGCTTAGGATGCACACAAACAATATGCACAGGTAGACACAACAGACAGACTTTTTTTAAATCCCTATGTTAAATGAGAATTAGCTCTACCTAGTTTATATATAAATGTTCTCTATATGGGATATTTGTGAACAGCCAACTTGTATATTTCAGAATAAATCAAGCTGTTTTGAGAAGGATAAGCAGTTATTTAAACTCTAATTTGATATAACAGTTTACCTAAAAATCAGATCCTCTGTAAAACCAGCTGTTTCTCATGTCTCCCATTCAGGGTCTACGTTTCACGACTTCTGCACTGGTCATCATACAAAGACACAGATGTCCAAACCTTTTCTTACTCTGACTGCAAACCTTACATCTTTATCGAACGGATCTGTTAAATGTAAACTATAATGTCCCTTATTATTCAGACAGATAGCGTTACAAATCACTGCGCCTAATATGATGATCAAACTTACCAGGGATGTAGACGAAGGGATTGTTCCTGCTGGAAATCAGCTGATGAAGAGCAGTCGGAAGGGTTTATAAGCAACGCACAAGGCACCGAGCCCCGCCTGCTCAAGCTGCCATACTTTATATCAGAGGTCTGCAACCTTCACAGTGCAAGGAGCCACACTTTGCTCTCGGTCCAGCTAAATTAAACTTGTTTAGAGCCATAAATGTTATGTTACCTTTTTGAAAAAAGACAACTTCTAATTTTTGATAAATATCTACTGGAGGAAATGATATGTTGTCATTTAGGAAAAACAACACAAATGTGTCTGTAGTTTTAGGTTTTAACATAAATAAAAACATGAAACCTTTGAAAAAAAAGAGGACGGACACATTTGGTTGCTGGTGCTTGTGGAAGATTGTGAAAAACTGTTTAAAGAAAAACAAAAAGCACTTAGCTTTCAACCCAATGACAAAAAAAAAATAGATTTATAAAACATCACTGGTCCTTTAGAGTCATTCTGTTGTGGAAACTGAATGAAATTATTACATGAAAAAAAAAATGCATTTCATTATTATACCTATCTTTGAAACATTAGTTTATTCAGTTTCATTTGAAGCCAAAGTTATCAGGAGCCATAGCGGAAGGTCCTAAGAGCCACACAGACCCCTTGCTTTAGATGTTGCACAGGACAGATGTATTTGTACAGGAATAATGTTTAGGGTTGTAGATGCATTCACAATGCATTCCATATCTCCTAAATATTTTCACATTTTGTCAAGTTACAACCAAAACAACCAAAAACAACTTCATTGCGCTTTTTCACTGTGATTTTATTTGTTACACATAGAAGTGTAAAGAAAAGGACGTATCATTTTCAAATCTTTTTTACAAATAAAAGTGTCAATAATGTGGCTTGCATTTGTATTTAGCCCCTTTAGATTTATACGTTTATATAAAATCCAGTGCAATTAAATGCTGTCAGAAGTCGGCTAATTAGCAAATTTGTAAACCTGGGACTCTGAGGACAGAACTAAGCGCTCCCCACTTCTGGACTTTAAGGAAGAGTGGAAAGAAGAGAGCCACTGTTGAAAGAAAGTCATAAGATCAGCTCACCACAAGCTGTATGGGGGACACAAACCTGTAAAAACCTGTAAAAGAAAGCAATTTGGTCCATGTAAGGCCAAAACTGGAACGTTTTGGCCTTACATGGACACATGAACAGTCTACTGTGTATATAGCTTCTGTATATATATATATATATATAGCTTCTGTATATATATAGCTTCTGTATATATATATATATATATATATATATATATATATATATATATATATATATATATATATATATATATATATATATATATTCTATTTTATTTTGTCTGCACCATCAACACCACGTCAAATTCCTTGTAAGTGCAAACCTACTTGGCAATAAACTTGATTCAGATTCAGATTCTGATTCTGGTTTGTGTGCGGTAGTAAACTAGCAACGCTCACCACCTTCAAACACACTCCATCAAAGCGGATGAGAAGAGAGATGAAGTACCTGATAATACTAAAAGAAGGCGGCAAAGACCTGAGACTGGAGCAGAAGTTCACCTTTCAGAGCCATGGCTACAGGGAAGTGGCATATTCAAAAAGTTGAAATGTTTAAAGACCCGGTCTGTCCGATCCAGCTGAGCTCGAGTCATTTTGTATTTTTCTAGAAGTGCAAAGCTGGGAGAGACGTCCTTTAAAAGACTTGGGGGAGTCGCAACTGCAGCGAAAGTTGGTTCTGACAAAGTAATGACTAGGGTGGGCTGAACGCCAACGCACGTTATGCTTTCCACTGTTTTATCTGTAGAGTGCAGGTCATTTCCTTCCAACTCGCAGCTACGCGCTGCTTTGTGTCGCTGTGAAAAACGTCAGCGTCTGTGGTTGTAGTTTGACCAAACGGGAAACGAATGAAACAGGACTGAATTTCTCTCACAACTTTGTTAAAAGGCACTGTGTGTTGTAATATAACCAAAAAGTCTAGTTCATATAGATTTAGGGAGTTTCTCTTTACTTGATCAGACTCATGATGAGTCTGTTGTTTCAAATGCCATAATCTACAAACAAAAAAAACAACGCTGCATCGCTTTTTATCACACTTATCATCACACAGTTGGCCGAGATGCACGTTCAATGGTTAGCTGACAGACACGGTGCATGAATTAAATAAGAATCAGCAATTGAAGACTTTGTCTTTGCCTCAGTAACTGGTTTGTTTACAGAAAAATGATTGCAAAAGACCCACTGGTCTGGGTCCCCCATAGCTGGTAATTCTGTAAGCAACTAGAACCCAATGTATGCATGGATAATTAAATACAGTTAGATACTGTATATTGGCGTTTTTGTTTTTTTTGTTTTTCTTAGTATTATCAGCCTTACCTAAATATGTCTCCGTGTCTTAACATAACTTAAATTCAACCCTGATAGGACAAAGCTTAGCAAAACCCATAAAAAAACAGGCAGGCATCAATGAAAATTAGCAGTCTTTTATATCCATTAAACAGCAACCTTTCAAATAGGGTTAAAATGACAGGAAATGACAAACATCAGTGTTGCCTACCACCTTCAAGTATTTGCAAATCCTCAAGTATTTGTTCATTGACTCTCGTGACGCCGCAAGCCGGCGCGCAAAACAACGGCGACGGTGAAACGCAACACGAAAACACAGCTATTGCACAAATTACATGGACAAAACGGGAGTTCTGCTCGCTCACCACGTTTATACAGCTTGTACCATTACTAACATTTTTGACCTGAAAGCAAGAGAAAAAAAATACAATGATGCCAACATTAGCCAATTAAATAGACCGTACCTCTACAAAATAAAGTTAACCCGTCCAAGTTGGCACACGTAACCTAAATGTTTAAAACGTTCTCACTAAAAGTGCAGATCACAATCAGTTGCCATACCCATAGGCACAGGACCGTAGTTTACAGCTTGTTCCTGTGCCAGAGGTGATGCACGGTATAAACAATATGCAATTCAAATGCATTAATATTTTACACATATGTAGGATTTTAGTGGCACGTAGCTCATATTGAACAATATACTGGAATGAGCATCCCAACCTTTCATTTTTTAATGAGGTAAGGCTTGTTAATCTAGTGCTTTATTCGATAAATAAGCAGACTGTTGGAAGCTCTGTAACAAACGTATGAAGCAGCTAAAACACTAAAATCACAGGCTTAACATGAAGGGATAAAGCCCTAATGCAACAAGAAATTAGACTTTACCAGGACTAATATGAGCTTTATGGGGTTTCTTCCCCTCCGTTTCATTAATTTCTGCAAAACATTAAAGCAGATGTGAGTAAATAAATAATAAAAAGGTTCAACATACAGGCAACTAAGACAATGACCAGTGTTTTCCTCAACATTTACACACGAAACACAGTCCAGCGCCTAGCTAAAACATTTGGAGCACAAGTTTTTCTTGATCTCCAGAACCTCCAGTGCGCAGAAACCTGATCCTGCTTAAGCCAACAATCACACGCGCAACTTATCAGTAACGATTAGACCTAACCTTAGAGATCCAACGACTGCAACGCGTCGTTGTCACTGGCTATCGTTATACAGAATAATTCAATCTGTTTAAGACGGTGGCCTTCACCGGACGTGTTAATGCAGTGAGCGGGGCGGTGGGAGCGGCGCGCACGTAGTCAGGTTGCTTGTTTGGCCTTTCCCTGGTCCTCCACCTTCTTGATGGCCGCCTGGATCTTAGCCTGGTCTCCCAGCAGCTGCCGAGGTTTCACCGGCTTCAGGTTGTCGTCCAGCTCCAGTTGCACAGGTATCCCCGTAGGTAAAGTCACGTTGGCAATGTCTTGATCTGAAATACCTGTTAAAAGGAGGGACTGACTCAGATTATAAACATAATGAACTGCTGTCAGACCACTGTTGATTTGTAACATTGCCTCCTCCTCTGCTACTGTTGAATTTAGATCATGTGGAAATTAATTAAAAATTACTTTAGTAGGTTACCGACTGTAAGAAAACCTGTTTTTATTAGAACGTACGTTGACGTCTTTATATCACCTGTCTAGAATTTTTATTATTAATATATTGTACCACCATAGTTGATCACCTGCTACTACCATCTAATGTAGAACAGATTACTAGATCAATGTGTGCTTCTGTGCTTTTTTGTCTCTCTTGTTGTGTCTCTGCTCTGTCTTCTCTAACCCCCAGTCGGTCGAGGCAGATGACCGTTCATACTGAGCCTGGTTCTGCTGGAGCTTTTTCCTTCCCGTTAATGGGGAGTTTTTCTTTCCACTGTCGCTTCATGCTTGCTCAGTATGAGGGATTGCTGCAAAGCCATGGACAATGCAGACGACTCTCCCTGTAGCTCTACGCTTCTCCAGGAGTGAATGCTGCTTGTCGGGACTTTGATGTTATCAACTGGCTTCCTTATATAGGACATTTTTTATCAATCTGTTTAATAGGATTAAATTTGACTTTGTAAAGTGCCTTAAGATGACATGTTTCATGAATTGGTGCTATATAAATAAAATTGAATTGAATCTGTAGCATTTAGCAGAAAGAAATTCACCATTTAAATTTTCATCCAAAGACCCTACGCCACTTTGTACATTTAATGTTATATATAGAGCTATTATTCCTATGAATGCTTTTTACTTTATTGATAATGTGCTTGTTTTCGTGCTGCTGTAACACCTGAATAACCTGGCCAGCCAGATTGATAATGTGTAGCACTCTAATTCTGCACGTGTGTTTGTGAACGCACAAATACAGAGAGGATTTATCTTGCAGGAAATGTTAACGACTGAATTTCCCCCATAAGGATCAACAAAGCAGCATCTTATCTTGTTTCTAAATGTAGAGCGGGCTCAGAAAACCTAACGATTTTGTACTTTTAAGACTAGGAGCGGGGCGCGGGGTGTAGAGCACATGACCCGTGTTGGGAGGCCTCAACGCACAACGCGCCCTTCCCGGGTTCAAGTCCCATGGAACTTAGATAGATGTCTTTGCCCTTTCTCTCAACCCCATTTCCTGTAAGCCTGCTGTCAAATAAAGACCACCAGTGCCAAAAATAAGAGACTTTGTGATAAATCTTTCAGAGAGAGTGGCTTAGATTATCCTGAGCTAGCTCTGTAGTTATGCTGCTGTATGCCTAGGCTGCTGGAGGACATTATGACTACCTTCCTACCTCACTCTGCTACTTTCTCTTATTATCATCTGAAGCGATTGCTGCCATGAACTTTAGGTTTTCTTTTGTTTTTCCCTCTGGTCAGCTTCTCTTGGAGGTTTCTTCCTGTTAGCATCGAGTTTTTCTTTCCTCTGTCGCTACATGTGAGCTCTGTATGAGGGATTGCTGCTAAGCAAAGGACCCGATGCGTTGAACTGTCCACTGCTGCCACGTCTTAATGCTGGAGGGAGGAATTGCTGAAACTGTAGTTACTCGATGCAGTCGGCTGGGTTTCCTTACATAAAATATCAAGCAAAGTTCACTGCATTTGGCCCTGTTAAATAAATAAAATGTATACAATCAAGTTTGAATCCATCTTTATGACTGGATTGAACTAGATAGATAGATAGATAGATAGATAGATAGATAGATAGATAGATAGATAGATAGATAGATAGATAGATAGATAGATAGATAGATAGATAGATAGATAGATAGATAGATAGATAGATAGATAGATAGATAGATAGATAGATAGATAGATAGATAGATAGATAGATAGATAGATAGATAGATAGATAGATAGAAAAAGTGAACTGAGCTACATTGAATTGTCTGGTACTAATACTTTTGTGTCAGACAGCCGTCCCCCACACACTCGCCCACTGACAGCGTGACTGCAGTGGGCATTCACTGATTCATTGGTTAAAACGGTGAAGTGTCCCACTAGATGCAATGATTTAAAAAGCAACATATCACCTGCTCAGCAAACTAGATTAAAGCTGTAGTTGGTAATTCTGTTCAGAAACACTTTTTCTTATACTGGGTGAAATGGTCCTTCCATCCTGACAGCAGTCAATACATTAGATCTCTGGGAACGCTGCAGGACTGAAACAACTCTGCCCAATCCCTGCCATGCGGACCGAATGGCAGCCACTGAAGCCACGCCTGTGCTTAACCTTCAGAAACAGGAATATATTGTGGGGTGCCTATATAGTCTTGACAACGAATAATAATTATATTAATACTCCTTATACTTTGTCTGACATTTTGTTACATTCCAACCAGAAACCTGTAAGTTATGCATTCACTGGGGTTCTAAGGCACAGACCAAGACAAAGCTGTGATCAGATGGGCTGAAAATTGAAATGGCAATATGTGGGTCATATGTGGGGGGAGTGGTGCATCCTGGAGAGGCTGCAGGGTTTTCTGGTTCAAATCCTACAAATCCCTTAACCTCAGAATGCTCCACAGCTCCCTGGGGGATGGGATAAATGCAGAGGATGGATTTCATTGGAATGTACGTTAAAATGACAAAGATAACTATCAATTATCAACACTGCACATCAACCTATACACCTAATCTTTAGGGTGTGATATGGTTGTAGCCATATTATGCTGTGGGAAAGCTGCATGGGGGGATACATTTCAACTGAAAAGATAGGTTATGTATTCTTCCGTGCATACTGTAATACATATATTAGATAAAGTGGTACATTTCGTACTATCCGACAACAGAATCTCCTGCAAGTCCAGTCGGATTGGCTTCTCTGATTTCCTCTTATTCTGCATTAATGCCAAATATTTGGGGACGGTAAAAGGTGAAGGATTTTGTAAAAATGAATGATGACCACGAATATTTGCCAAGCTGCTGAGTGAGGCATGGCCCACTGAGACCCTGAAGGCTTATAAGTGTAGTAAAAGGTCAGCCCGGATTTCATATTACAGTGAAACGTAACATAAACTCGATGACCTTTTTGCACAAGTTCAAGCTGCCATTTCTGGATCTGAAATGCCGCATGTACTTCCTAATTCAGCGGCTCTGGTGAGAACCAGCGGCCTTTAAAGAGGAGAAGTTACCTGCTGATTTCATTATATGGGTCCCACACAAAAAAACAAAAGACAGCAGCATACCTTCCAGGTGTTTGAGGAGGGCCCTGCAGCTGTTTCCGTGAGCAGAAATGAGCACAGTCTTGCCTTTCTGAATCTCTGGGGCCACAGTGCTGTTCCAGTACGGCAGCAGCCTGTCCAGAACCTCCTTCAGGCTCTCTGCTCGGGGGAGATTCTCCCTCGCCACATCGCAGGTGGTGTACCTGCGGTCGTTGTAGATCTCCAAAAAGTAAGGGTGGGACTCCTCAATCAGAGGTGGGGTGACGTCGTAGCTCCTTCTCCACACCTTCACCTTTTCCTCTCCGTGCTGCCGGGCCATTTCTGCCCGGTTGAGCCCGATCAGGCCTCCGTAGTGGCGCTCGTTCAGCCTCCACGACTTGACGACGGGGACCCACTCCTGGCCCATGGCCTCCAGCACCAGCCACGCTGTCTGGATAGAGCGGCTGAGGATGGAGGTGAACACCAAGTCAAACTTGTAGCCCTGCTGCTTGAGAAGCCTGCCGCAGTCCTGGGCTTCTTTCACGCCGTCCTCGCTCAGCTTCTGGTCAACCCAGCTGCAGAAGCGGTTCTCCTTGTTCCAGGCGCCCTCGCCATGCCTCAGCAGAACCAGTTTGTACTTGGACATCCGAAGAACTGGCGGCAGAAAATCAAACACACACACATTATTTAACAGAAATGACACAAATAAGGGGTGACAATAGCAGCTATGTGTGTGTGTGTGTGTGTATATATAAATATATAGCCTATATACACACACACACGGATGCATGTGTGTGTGTATATGTATATATATATATCTATATATATATATATATATATATATATATATATATATATCTATATATATATATATATATATATATATATATATATATATATATATATATATATATATATCTATATATATATATATCTATATCTATATATATATACATATATATCTATATCTATATCTATATCTATATATATATATATATATATATATATATATAGATAGATAGAGAGAGAGAGAGAGAGAGAGAGAGAGAGAGAGAGATAGCCTATACACACACACACACACACACACACACGCGCGCGCATGCATGTGTGTTAACACAAGTTACAAGTGGGTGATCTCAGTTCAAAAGTATTGTGTACGTTTTGAAACCTTATTCAAGCAAAAGAGACCTGCTGAAGGCGGCTGCGTCAACAGCACTTAGCCTCAAAACAACAGCATCAGTGTCCACAGCCGCTATCTATGCATTGCTGATCTCTGCTAAAGGATGGGTGACCCGGCACAGTTAACGCTGCGCATTATCACAGCCCTTCATGCAAAAAAAAAAAAAAAAAAAAGAAACAAGGCTGGTGCATACATGTAATCAAGGATCTTTCTCCGAAACAACCAGAACGTGTCACAAAAAGCATTACCTTACCCTGGTTGAGTTTAAAACCCGGTAGAAATGCAGTCGACACTGTCGTCAACGTTGACGGGACTCGCCAGGCCGCAGCAGCGTCCGCCCCGAACGTTGCTAGCGAACGTGGCGGTCGTCCAATCGGAGAGCCGTATCTGCCATCGGAGCGTTCCCTCCGGTGAACGTTATGCCCATATTAGGAACGGTCCGGGCAAGCTCGCGGTGGAGGAAGGAGTATGGGGGAAGAAGAGAAGGGGGCGGAACTTGCGCGCTGTAAAAGTGTTGTTTACGTAGATGAGCAATTTGTTTTATATTTAAATATATATATATATATATATATATATATATATATATATATATATATATATATATATATATATATATATATATATATATATATATATATATATATATATATGTGCAACCCTGTTTTTTCCTGAGTAAAATTTCAGCAGATATTTTAATGCTGCCATGTGAATGGCCATAACGGTGCCGCGAGTGAGCCCCACAAGGAAGACGAACCAACCAGTTACCAAGAAACAACAACAAAAAACAACTACAACAAAAAAAGCATGTGGTCAAGTATGTCATCAAGGCAGATGTGCATGTAAAGGCCTAAAAGAAGATGTAACAAGCATCTTACATAGGCCAACACATAATAATAATAATAATAATAATAATAATAATAATAATAATAATAATAATAATAATAATAATAATAATAATAATAATAATAATTGTGAAGATATTTGTTAGAAATGTTTTTGCAAACAAAAATTAGAAAACGAAAGTTGGAATGGCCGTTTGCTTTCAGCCCTCTCTACTCTCATAATCCTAAATAAAACCCAGCTTTGTATAGACCCAAATTGTATATAGAAGTAACCCTAATTATTAAAGTCTACCTGGAAGACACAGGGAAGAAATCTAACAGGATCTAATACCAAATGAACATAGAACGAACAAAGGAACAAATCCATAAACCAACTCTTGGATATCGTGACAGAGACAGTCTTAAACAACCTTTGATCCTTTTACAACAGATTCAGGCAAACACCAACAGAAAACCCTTTATTAATGCAGACAAAGTCAGAAATAATAATGTAGTTTATTTAGATGTTTGCAGAGAATGAAAAACTGCTTTGCATACTAAAACATTGGACATATCATGTTGTTCTAAAACAGTTCTAATATGTGAATAACACATTTTATGAGTGACAGCTAGAAAATACGATAAATGTATTGCGAGTATTTTTGAGCATACACAGACATTTTACAAGTGTTCTCCATAAAAAACGACAGCATTCTTGGCTCCCTTACAAATAAATCATAAGACTGATTCATCTGAATAATTCACAGTAACTTCCCATGTTTTCAAGGATAAGCACCTTCGTGTGATCCATGACGAGCTGATTCCGGTATAAACTGCTTATATATATAAGAATGTGAATTCACTGTCCTTTCAATCCAGAGTTAAGCTTTTAGGACAATCTTAAGACTGTTTAAGATTCACCTTTCTATGCCTGTTTGTTTTTCAACCCAATAATAAAGAAGAAAAGTTGTAATGCTCCAGGTAATAGTGGAACGGACACACACAAGTGGGTGGAATACACACTATGCATTAATGTGCGTTCAACAAAAAATGATCCCAAAGTCAGAATGGTCACCTTTGTAGCCTATAAACTCAAAACCGTATCACAATTCATACTTTCCCTATTTTTCACTGTCAGATAATAAAGTGAGTCTACAATATTTTAATCTTTCCAATGCAGTGGTTTTACAGTGACATTAGTCCCAAATCTACTGGGCGGAGTCAAACAGCTTCTTTCTGCCCTCCATCCCAGACATGGCGTCCACGTTCTTACGCCAGTCAGTCACCTCTTCTTTCTGTGGGCCGTTGGAACAAAAAATTTCAATCAGTTCACTCCAATCAAACACATGAGAGGATTTTAAGCTCAGCGAGGAGGCGGGTGCACTTTGACTATATTCCTTGCTGCAGATTAGGGTTTCCTTCATGACAATTTTAACAATACTATTTCTTATTCCTCTATTACAGGATTATATCATGTATGTACACGTGTTACTGCTTAACTACATATCTGACGCCACCTCACATGCGAGTCTACATCTTGCCCCCTTACCTTTTCCTCCTCTTTCTTCACAGTCTTTAGGTTTGCCTTGAAGTCCACTGACTCTTTTACCTTCGCCCCCAGCAGGGCTCCCAGCATGGCTCCTGCAGACACCCTCACCTTCCTCAGGTTCGGCTTCTTCATCTTGCCCTTCAGCTCAAAGATCTTTTGAGACAAGTTCTGTATCTTTGTGCAAAACAAATCAAAAGCCCACCTTTACAACTAAACACAATATTTTACATTTCCATAGCATGTTGTAATATTCTGAGTTCTGTTCTGGTTTATGTTTTAGTTTTCCTTCTCTCTCCTGTCTTTTATTATCTGGCTGTTTTTGAGTTCTGTCTAGTCTGGATTCTTGTTGAGTTTACGGGTGAGTCGTCTCCTGCAACATTCTTTGTATGTTTTGCTTTTGGATGTTTGACCCTGTTTTCTCCAGTAACCTGAGCCATCCTGTTCTGCCTGTCCGTTCATATTTTTACCTGTCCTGCTGGAAGGTTTGTTTTTCTGCCATCTTTTGGGTTTGACGGTGTTTGTTTGGCTTTTTCCCTGTTTTTTGATTTTTGTTAATAAAAATACTCATCTGAACCTCTGCTGGTCTGGTGGAATTCTGGGTCCCCTACCTCTGATCATTACACATGTAGTAGGTTCCGTGCGTCCATAACATATGTCTCCTATACTGGAGATGTTTTCTTTCTTAAAAAAAGATGAATGCAACACATGGATGTGAAACACTCTCCACAAGGATGGGCATCTCTAGAAAGATGTCCTCCACAGTCTTAAAATGAATGGTCAGCTGTATAGATTTCTATTCTCGTAGCCTTTTCTGACTTCTGAAGATGAATCCAAATTTAAAGGGCATGTTCTGCACACCTTTTTGTGACACAGTATTCACAAACCTGGAAATAGGAAGTCATGGAATATCATTCAAATTATTACTTTAACAGGACGGCCAATAGTGTGGATGGTGCTGTATTTATTGGAATAACTCACCTCTTTGTCATTTATTGCCACTTTGCTAGCAATGTCGTAGCGCTCTTCATCGATGACATCAATTCTCTGGTGGAGCTCTTTGCAAAGGGTCTGTGGACAGAAACGCCATGTTTCTCAGGCTCACTGAAGGACTTTAGCCCCTCATCCCTCACAGTCAGCTGATTCATCAGCAGATGAATTGGATGGTTAAAGCGTACGTCTGTTAGCTTGTTAGCTTTCGCCTCTGCCAATATGTACTTACTTTTGCAACAAGCTAACAGTCACATGGCATTGCTCTTTAAATACAAATTATCAATATTAGGCATGATTGGACATAGTTCTGATTGAGCTGCAATCAGCTGCACACACAATCCTTAGTATGTGTTGAATCTGCATAAACAGGTGTTTGCGGGACACATACGCTACCTTGGCTGCATTAAGACCGAAACTAAAGTGAATTTGAGCCAAAAAATCTTCAAGGGGTTTTATTTAACTGAGATATTTTTCTACTGAAAATTTTACCACCAAACATGGTTAAAAAATAACACATTGATGCATAGAGTTAATGTGACTATTAAGTTTTCAATTCTTTTTTTCATATTACGCGGCCGCAACCCTCAGTAGGCCTATATTAGAAATTTGTTGTTATACAACCATATAAAGTAATTAGAATAGTTATAACGGGGAAGGAAAATTGTATATTATTTTAAAATGGTTTTATAAGTAAAATTCTGAAAAGTGTGGCAGGAAATTGTTTTTAGCCCCTTTAACCTTTATATCCCTTTAATGAAAACTAGATTAACAACAGGCCTAGTCAAAGTCCAGACTTAAACTCAACTGTGAATCTGTGGTGTCAGATGCTGAACAAGCATGTTCAGAGACACTTTTTTTTTATCTTTCTAAGCTTGAATGCTTTTCCTTCTCCATTATTCTGCACTACTTTTGTTGGCTCACCAAGTAAAATACATATGAAATGTTTTTAAAAAAAAGTTTGGCTGTAACTGTCATAGTCTCTCAATATATACATTTCTAATTGGGAAAATGTGATTAAATTTTGCGACATAAAACTTGTTTATAAAATATCACATGTGGGCTTTAGAACTCATGTTAATTAATATGTACTGTCCCATCTCAAATAAAAATAAATAAAAACAAAAACAGGATAATATGTTAAAAAAAGTTCTGGGGGCATAAATATTTCCACAGTTTATGTTGTATATTCCATTATACCACAAATTAAATCTATAAAAGCCGTATGACGCATATGAGAATTAGTATGACAGCAGAGTAATGCACCGAGTGAGTTTAGATTTTCTGGAAAGTATGCTTTGTTCACCATTAAAGCTCGTGACAGTTATGTTTATAAATTGTTTAAAGAATACTTTTCTATGCTCAGAGTTTGCCAGGAGTTTAAATATGAAAATTTTTAATGATTTGGATGGGAGAAAATGTTGCCGTTACAGACATCTACACAAATTAAACCACAACGAATTTAATTCAAGTGTAATCACCAGAAATTAAGAGGATAAGAAGGAAGTGATACAAAAATATTTGGACCGCTCCGTAAATATATGATGTTTTTTAATATATTGAACCAAAAAAAAAAAGGAAAAAAGCATAATGTGCTCAATTGAAAGTTATAAGTGTACCTGTAATTCTTCCTTGGACAGGCCTGACAGCTGGAGGGTTGGGTGTTTCTCTTCCAGGACCTTCTCTCGATTCTCTTTTCTGCGTTCCTGTTCATTCTCCAGCATAGTCATTGCCCTCTTTAACAGTTTGGTCTGAAAAAGCAAAGTTTTTTTTTTTTTTTTTTTTTTTGCTTTAAGGATGTGGAAATTTCAGCAAAGTTGGGTAAATATTTACACAGGGCATACCTTCAAGAATAATCTGCGAGATGCAGAGATCTTTGGCTTCGGTTTCTGTAACAGAGTGAGAAAGATGACTTTGACGTTAGTTCAGTAATGCAACATTATCATGTGTGCTGGTAAGATTATTTATATATGCCGTGGTGGTCGCAGTGTTAAAGCACACAGACTAAAATATAAAACCAAACTGTTTTGTTGGTATGATTGTCCCCTATTTGACTATACGTTATTTCTTAATTGTCCCAATCTGTGTGGAGTTAAAGACCCAAGCTGTTAGAACAGATTGTTTTTAGTTGCTGACAGGTCTGTACCAACAGACAAAAAAACAACAACATGTAAACCATCTTGACTCACCGTATTGCTGATGAGGTGAGAATTTGTGCCCATGATGTGAAGGGGGGAAAAAGGATTAATGGTATAAAATATGCACTCACATACTAAATACATAAGAGCTTCTGCAGAATAACTTACGTTTCCGGCATGATCGAAGTTCCTATTTCCACCTTGTTAGGTCTACAAATATCAGACAGATGAGTTAAAAACAATTGGTAATTCTCTCCATGTTCACGATGAACAGCAGCAATCAGATGTGAATCTTAAACTTGAAGATTATTTAAGACTTTAACTAAAATGCAAAAATTAAAAAAGTAAGAACACATAACATTTTATTCTTTTTTTTTTTTAGGTTATGGAGCCATACAACGTATCTGAATGTGAACAAGTAACCCAATTTCTGTCGAGACAACAATAACTTTGGTCCGATGCACGTTTATGTCTCCTTACAAAAAAAAATCCTTACCTTTGGAAGTGGGTTTTAAATGCTGAAGAGTTCCCTTGTCTGTGACTCAAAGGGATGAAAGAGGGTAGATATATAGATTTCATGGCTCATGTGAGAGGCTCACTGAAATAGACTCTCCCATTCTTGGACTGCATCTCTCCTACCGCACGTGTGTGAGGTGTGAAATTCTTGGACGTTCTTAGGAGGGTTCACCTGTGATGCTTTCTTGGTGTGTCTAAAGAGGAGGCGGTGACATCCGATAGTGCTTTTTACACCTAAGAACGTTTCCATTGGGGACCCTGTGTTCGCTGTACAGATGCATCGCAACAAAAAGGAATATTTTCTAAAAGTAGTTTGTTTACTTCTTTGTATTTACCGTCTTTGAAGCTTTTAGTTCTGTTCATTTTAATGATCACAGCTTACAGCTGCCGAAAGTTCCAAGATTGTGATTCTCCAGAAGAGCTAACATAGAAATCAGAGGCTGCTGGCTGGCAGAAAAATGGGAAAATAGAGTGGAATGGGGAAAAAAAAGTGGTAGAAAAAGGCGCAGAGGCTACAGGGATAGCCACAACCTTGAGAATATGAATCAAAGACCACCGGAGAATATGAGAGACATTCAAAACTATTGGACTTACAGTAGGCTAAAGTCATGTGATATTTTCATTTTCTAAAGAAGTTAATTGTGGGTGTTAATTGTAAGCCATTAGCGTAAAAAATGAACAGAAATGCATATGTACATAAAATATATCCCTCTCTCTAAAATGACTCTACATAATAAACAAGGATCGCTTTTTAAGCTGAATGATAGAAAAATACATCAGCTTTTCAATAAAGTTTTGAGTAATTTTGATGAATCTGTACGACAGATTTAAGTAGTGTGATTTCGTACACCTGAGGTTAAGATCAAAAATAACTTTAAAACCTGATAAGGACCACATCATTTATAAATTAAAGGCCCAGAAGGGGCAGAGTGTACTTTCTTTTAACTGTGTGATGGGTCGAATTAAACTTGATCAAGTCTGGACGAAAATAGCAAAACAACAACGACAACGAGAACAACAACCTATAATTTCCTCTCTGTTAAGGGTCTGAATATTAAATACAGAAGCTAAAACTGACAGTGTTGTCTGTTTTTATATTTTAGACACATTTTTAATGGCCAATCCAGTTTTTTATACCACATTAAGACAGTTTGTTATAACAAAAATAAAACAGTTCATACAGATAAAACAAGACTGCTTTATTACATGTCCAAAAGTGTCTACAGGCGCTCACGCTGTAAAGAGCTTTGCTGCCACCTGCTGGAGGTAAAGGGATCCTTCTGCTGCAATATTTTCCACAAGCGTGAGTCTGTTTGCATGATGATGTGCAGATTAGATCCTGCTTTTTCAATCTTTTTTTTTTTTTTTTTTTGGAGGAAAAAAGTGGTACCTGTTACCTAATTTAAAAAAAAAATCACAACACAGAAAGCAAAGACTTTCTTTTTTTTTCTTTAGTTGCCAGAAGCATCAAAGAGCTTTTTCCTGCCCTCCATCCCAGACATGGCCTCCACATTCTTACGCCAGTCAGTAACCTCTTCTTTCTGTTGGGGAACAAAACACCATCGACAAATACGTAGAAAAAAGTGATTATTGGAGGAAAATAAGACGATGATGAAAACGATGAAAACCAGGTTCACCTTTTCTTCTTCCTTCTTGACGGTTTTGAGGTTGGCCTTGAAGTCAAAGGACTCCTTGTGTTTGGAGCCCAGCAGGACACTCAGCATCGCTTCTGCCGAGATCTTCACTCTCTTCAGGTGAGGCTTCTTGAACTTACTCTGGATCTCAGTAATCTTGATTTTCATGTTTTCAATCTGCCCAAGGGAGGGCATGATTATATATCATCATCCACCTCACCAGTCAAGTCAAATTTACATGTACAGGCAGTCGTATTACTCTCAGCGGTATTTCCTAAGACACACCAAATATACAGGCAGGCTATGAGATGTCCTCAGACCTCCTCGGTGATGCTGCCGGGTTTTTCCAGCTGATCAATGTGGCTCACTCAAAAAAAAAGAAGTGAACCAGGGCAGTTGTCAACTTTGTGTTAACGTTTCATTTTCAGTCAACACAAAAAAGGCGTTTAATTAATTTTTCTCGTAAACATTACATAATCGTCTGTTTTTAACCCAACAAACAAATTTTTTCACGTCTTAACTGGAAATAAAACGTTGATATAAAGTGAACAGCCGCCCTGCCGCACTTTTCCGAGTAAGGAATGGACTTGCGTTGCTCACATTACTTCAGTATTCTGAAACCATTATGTCTGATTTGTGAACATGAGACAGGGACGCTTCGGTAATTTTCAGCTGATTTTAAGCATGAAGGAAGTAGTGGCGTTTAGTGGCATAAATAACAAAATCCAACCCGGTGCCACAATAGGAGGAATAAGGCCCACCTTCTCTGGCATTAGTTGATGTTTGTGTCTCTCTCAGCTCTTTCAGTGACATTCATGTGTAGGATGAGTACACGGCTTTATCCTGTAGGGGGTTGAGGGAATGTACTTTTTGTGCTTTTTTTAAAAAACATCTTCTTTACATCTTTTCACATCTTTAAGGAAGGTGTGAAAAGGTGAATGTGTCTGTTTGACTCGTCAGAATATTCAAACGGCCGTCAGCCTCACGCCGTTTATTTCCATCCCACTTTTTAATGGAGGGCCAGAAATAACCTTTGTTAAGTGATGATTTTGGCCACTAGTTGGGAGTGTATTTGAAGAATAAAACTTAACTTGCAGCTTAAAATACATGGGACTCCCCTCCGGAGTGAGTGAAGTCTCCAAAGACAGGAATACAGAAAAGTAATTAGTGATTCTAAGACTCTTGGTAAGCTCTCATTTAAGGTAAAGAAAGCTGCTATAGATATTATTGTAGAATAGTTTTAGTCTCAAAAAGGCAATATTTATTGTGACTACTGTTCCTCTGGTAATGGTGTTCATTCGTGAGGACCTCACCTCAGTGTCATTTTTGGAAACCTTCAGGCCGACGTCGTACCGCTCCTCATCTACAACATCGATCTTGTGGTGCAATTCTTTGCAGAGGTCCTTTCAACAAAAGCAAGCAATGTTCTGGTCTATTTAGTGCTGAATAATCTATAACTAAAAAAAATATATGTTGGGATCAATCAGAGACGGAATGGCTTGGGATTAAAAGGCTTTACCTGCAGCTCCTGTAAAGACAGACCAGACAGATTCAGTGGAGGAAGTCTCTCCGCCAGCACAGCTTCTCTCTCCCTCGCCTTCTGCTCTTTTTCCTCCTGCAGCATCTGAGTGGCAACTGCCAGCAGCCTGATCTACGAGTTAAAACCCATACAGTGTTTGTATTTAAGCAGCATTTCTTCTTATGTTATTATTATTTTTAAGCTTTTAAATTTAAACAATATCTATGATACATGGGAACGCATAACTGGGAGTATGAACTTTTTACAAAAAAAAGTGTTTGCTGTGGACACCTTTTTAAATATACTATACATATGTGTTCAATGCAATCATCAACCCATATCCCATAACTCTCCACACATCAATTTAAACAAGGTAGTGCAGTTAAAGACTGTTGCACAAATTAAACCTGATTATAGGGGCTAAAGTCAATTAAATTAATAGTCAAACAACTTACAAGGCAAATAATAATATAATAATAATAATAATAATAATAATAATAATAATAATAATAATAATAATAATAATAATAATAATAATAATAATAATAATAATAATAATGAAACTCTTACTTTTAACCCCAGCCTTCTGGAGGAGGAGATCTTAGATTTTTTCTGTAATTCACACATAAAGAGCATTTATTAAAATGTATTATTTAATGCCTATAGTCTGGCGCTAAATATATATGTGTCTATATTTGATTATAGCCTACAAGGACAAACGGAAATGTGTGTATTGTAAAGAATGTACCATAACCGATACTTACATTTCTTTGGGGGCGTTAATGAGAGAAATAAAACATGATCGATTTATCAACCTTGGCATCGAAGCACAATAATCAGTGAAGAAAAAGGAACACACTAAAGGTGACAGCACTTACCCATCTGACATGGCTGACTTAAATCACCACTCTAGAATTAGAAAAACGAAGGCACATTAAATACAAATCTGTTGTAAACCGCACTGCATGCATGTTATGTCGACTCATTTTCACAAGTTCGATGCAAGCATTCCCAAAGTCACAAACGCATAAAACTGCTGAAACTATAGCTGCGTTGCATAGGAAATATTTAAGAAGTGTAGAAAATAAAGTGTTAATCTAACTGATGAGAGTTTCTCTGCAGGTGACAAAACAAGGTGAGTGACCACATAATCCCTCGGGCATGTGAGAAGACTCGGTTCGAGCAGCTGCTGATGTTAAACACCGACAGTGCTTAGAAAAAATGACCTGAGAACTGCAAGATGCTGCTCTGACTTACTGTGAGGTAGCTGCTATGAAATGAATAGAAAAATACTCACACTGATAATGCAACCCTATAATCCCTGCACCAAACCCTTACATGTACCTGTACCTAGAGGCAGCAACCCACCTCCTGGAGATGCAACCTACAGTAGCTCCTCGCACTTTCTGAAAGACGATGGGGGGGGGGGGGAAACAATCAGCTCAAATTTATAGCGTCTCCCCCGAAGGAGAACGACCCACTAAAATAGAGCCGTGGTCCGTTTTACGGCCTCTTGTCAGTGTACCAACGGCGGCTTTACACGGGTTCTCAACAATATTCAAGCTGTAAAAAAAGGGGGCCATAAAAGCTGTGCCATGGGTTCAGATGTTTGGGTACGTTGAAATATTTCGGCGACATCTATTAGTGGAAATGGCAGCGTATCCTCAGAGAGGGCCAAAGTCAGTGTCGGATGTTCGTGACTGAGGGCAGCCAGCTGGGAAAGTTTAGATGAAGATGTGAGGGAGTCGAGCTGAAGGGGAGAGAAGAAGAAAAAAAAAAAGAAAAGAAAAGTTGGAGACGTCATTCATTTGTGCGGGGGCTTTATTTATAGAAGAAGAAAAAAACAGCCTAGCCCAAGAAATCCAGAAGGGAGATAGGCTATTCCAGGTCATCCATTTCTGCTCATCTAATATTAATATCAACTAAAACTGGTGTTTGATTCCCACATATTTTGAATTGCTAGAAAATACCCCGTGCCGTTTCCTTAAAGCTTCTTTCTCCTGCCTTTCGTGTCTTTCATAAATAACGCCGGTACATTCATTTGACATGCAGCGCAGACACGAACCAATTATATGCGTTTTTCTTTAGATTTCTAATTTCCGTTCTGTAACAGCGGTTTTATGACACATTGTACGAGCAGCATTGAGGTAAGACAAAAGCCAAAGGTTAGTCCAGTTTTAGTTTGGCCTGCGGAGGCACAAGGACAGGTGGCCGGAGGATGGTTTGTAAACTGAGCCGGAGGGAGTTCACATAAAAAAAGGCTGCGCCCCATGCAATCACCTAAAGGCTATATAGGAAGCAAACAATCCAATAAAATTGGCCAAGCGGGCATCTTGGGTTGAATGGTTCTATATATATTTACATAAGTAAAAACATTTTCCATTGCGACCTTTACTGATGTTGTTTTACCGTGGAAAGTATAGGAAGGTGTCATTTATAATATTCCCAATCCTTAAACATTTTAAGATTTTTTTTTTCCTTCCTACAATCAAAAACTTCATTGTATTTTACTGGGATTTTACACGAAAGCTCGTCGTAAAGTGGTGCATGATTGCAAAGTGAAAGGGGAAGTGCACACAGCCAAGAGGTCCAAGGTTATTCTGGAGGAGCTGCAGAATCCACAGCTTAGGTGGTGGCATGTGTTTATATAAAAGCAATTAGCTTGCTTGCACTCCATAAACATGGCCTTTATGGAAGCACAACAGGGAGAAAGACATTAGTAAAAAAAAAAAAATGCCCCAAGAAGTCCTGTTTGAAGTTGACATGAGCCATGTAGGGAATATGGAAGATGATTTGGTCACATAGGACCACAATTTAAGTGGTCCCATTCTTTACGCTCAAATGTCTTTATCCTTCTACATGTTCCTCGTGTTTGAACTGATAAAGAACAGAAAGCATTCAGTGTGTTGGCTCCTACAGCGTGGAATCAGCTCTGAGCTCAAGATATCGGAAACTGTTTCATTGGACTTTTTTCTAGCGGTTCTTAAAGATAGACAACAAGCGTCTATGAAACAGTGTCACTGCTTTTAAATTGTTTTATATTTGTGCATATGTGTTAATTGGTTTTATTTTTGTAACCAGGTTGCAGTGTTTTGCAGATTTCTGCCCAGGTCCCCCTTGAAAATAAGATCCAGATCTCAATGGGGTTTACCTGGTTAAATAAAGGAAATAAAAAAATAAAAAAAAGTGTGATGGTGGGAATCCAATACTGTAGTTCACCCTGATCTAGTCAGAGCTGATGCAGATTTGAACACAGTCCTGCATTGGGGCAGAATTGCCAAGCCACTATACTTTGCAATGCCCTATAAACGTTTTCACATCATATGACATGTACAGGTATAACAGGTGTAAATATTATTACATGGCATTGTACTTAAACTTACACATCCTTTACTAAAACTCTAAAAAGGCACCCTATAGTTAATTAAAGTTTATTGAGATAGCACTGAGTTAGATTTAAAGACACAAGAGTATGTGCTCCATCACAGATATATACATATACAGAATATTAAATATATAAAGACTCTTCTCTTATCGCCTCTGTGTTGATTGGTGCTTTGCTGCAGTGATGCTCTGGATCCGGATAGTTGGAGGTCAGTGTTGTTTCTTCTTTTAGCCAAGAACTTCCTGTTCACTTCTCAGCTTTTGCTGACAAGCACCTATAAAACTGGTACAGCCATTTTATTTTTATTCATGTGAGCACATTTTTATTGTCAGCCTCATAAAATAGGAAAACGGTTGAAAGGAGACCCACAGCATCAGCGTTCAGTTTCTACCAGATTTTATTATTTTCAGTTTTTTTTTATGTCAAGAAACATTTTCTTTCTTGTTAGGGTGTACATATGAGAAGCGCAAATGTTTCACAAGTGCAAACACCACAAAGGATAAGGGTGCAACCAACCCTAATGCAAAAATTGCTGCAGTGATTATTATTCTGTAGTAGTTTGAATAAATGTGAATATAGCATGTAAAGTCTACAGATACAGTCATGCTCATACCTATCTTGTGCATTTGTTAACTCTACAGAAAGACAATCCCTGTATGTGTTGTCTCCTGTCATTATTTACCCTGTACAACTGCATTTTGATCTCAGAATGTCCACAAAAATGCATTTACTGATTGGCATTAAAAAGCTTCTTCCTTCCCTCCATTCCGGACATGGCTTCCACGTTCTTCCTCCAGTCTGTCACTTCCTCCTTCTGATTAGGCAAAGAAAACAACTATCAGCAATATTGTAGGAATTAAGATAAGCCATACAACATGCAGTCATGTGAAAGATTAGGACCCCCCCCCCCCCCCCCCCCCCACGACAGCCTGTATGTGTTCTAACATATTTAGACTAATTTAGATCTAAATGCACTTTCAACAAGGGTAAAAATGTCAAATAATATAAATAAACAACAAAGAAAAGATCTTGTAAAATTTTCTTAATAATTAAGTAAAAAAAATATTTTTGTGAGAAATAAAAGAGGATTTAATTCTCATAATTATTTCTATCTTAAATTTTGTGCGCGTTGTCTGATCGTCATCACTCGGCATGTTGAAACACACCCACCGTACTTAAACCACAGATATTTTCTTTGATGGGCTGTTCGCTGTTTCCTGTGAGATCGAAAGAGGTGTTTGGGGGCTTTCGAGAGAAGGATTTAGCAGCTTATGACTCTGGTAGAGAATTGACAGAGGTCTCAAAAGAATTTGAAATATGACAATCTCCTTTTATGGAAAACAGCCCACAAGTGGAGGACATAAAAAAAACTGCCATCTTGGCCAGGTCTAGCAGTCTAAATAAGTTTCCGCCAAGAGCAGACTGTAAGATGCTAAAAGAAGTCTCCAGAAACCTTAAAATATCATCTAAGGACAGGAAATGGAGTTGAGATAGGGGATAGGTAGAGGTCCACCGGCGGGGACTCAAACCCGGGAAGGCTGCATCAAGGACAGGGGCTTCTGTACATGGGTTGCCTGCACTACCCCTGTGCCCCCACCTTGCACTGATTCTCGCTGGTTTTAATGTGAAAGTTCATGGCCGAATGACCAGGAAGAGAATGGACCAGTTTAACTTCGATGCTGAGAAAAAAACACAAAGTCCAGACTGAAGTTTGAGAATGTTGAAGAGAGAATGTAGATAAAGACCTGGACTTCTGCATTAAAGCTCTTCGCACACAGTCGTATAAAACTGGTTCATTTGGCCACCACGACAGAGGACGTGTTTCTAAATATTCATGTAGCAAATCCAGAATTCATGGAAAAGAGACCCATGGCAGCTGAGAAGCCAGGAGTCAAAGTGTCATGTTTTTGGGGATGCACATTAAATCCACCCATCATCACAAGGTTACCTGAGGTAAATGTGAGATAATAAAATTAGAGCTAAAGCAGAACTTTGCTCAAACTGGTGCTGGAGACTGCTAGATGGCTACAAGGCGTGTCTCTCTGGTCTTACTTCTGCCAAAGGGGATGAGACTAAACGAGGAGGTGGGGTGTCCTAACCTTCATCAGCTTAAAAACTAATTTTTGCTTATACATTTTGTTAAATGAGGACAACTATGTTGATCTTTGTTGTTAAAGGGCAGAAAAGAAATGTAATTAGACGTCGATTAGTGAACTTCCGATTTGGTGATGGGGTGTCCTGTTTTCTCACACGGAGGTAAATAGACATGAACCACTTACCTTCTCCTCCTCTTTCTTCACAGTCTTCAGGTTGGCCTTAAAGTCCACGCTCTCTTTAACCTTGGAGCCCAGCAAAGCTCCCAGCATGGCGTCAGCGGAGATCTTCACTCTCCTGAGAGCAGGTCGCTTCATCTTACCCTTTAAAGCAAAGACCTTCTGATTCAGGTCCTCAATCTGTGGGAACAAATTTAAAAGGTCAAGTACAACGACCCGTTCAGCCAACCTTGCCCAGTCGGCTGGTAAAGAGTCGACTCTCGGCTCAATAGACTGTGTCGATCAGATGAGCAGGGGTTCGTTTCACAGAGCTGTTCATCACCGGTGAAATACGAAGCAGGAAACTGAAGAGATAAAAAATTAAGAAATGATTCCAGACCTCCTTGATGTTTTTGGACACCTTCGCGTCAATGTCGTAGCGTTCCTCGTCTGCCACATCTATCTTACGGTGCAGCTCTTTGCACAGAGCCTGCAGACAAACAAGCGGCGATCAGTAACTTCTTAGAGCAAAAGGTCCGAGCCCCACAATCTTCTGTCTGGTTTACCAAAGTTACCGTTTGTGTTATTCAGTCTAGCTGTGTTACATTTAGTGTATTTCTGAAGCGATGCAGAAATACACTAGATGTAGCATAACGTGTAACATTTACCTGCACTGCGGTTCCCTGCGCATGCTCACCTGAAGGTCCTGAACAGACAACCCAGAAAGCTGCAGGGGAGGAACTTTCTCTGTGAGAGTAAGTTCTTTCTGCAGGCTCCGCTCCTCCTTCATCTTCTCCAACATTGCAGCTGCTGTTTTCAGCAGCTTGGTCTGTCGTGCATAGAAACCTCCATTGAATAAACCCACATTTGTATATATAGGAAGACGTGTAACGAAAGGAGACACTACCTTCAGAAACAGTCTTCGCGATGCAGAGATCTTTGATTTTTTCTTTATTTAAAAAGAAGAAAAAAAAGGGTTTTAGAACAATATTTTTCATTAGGTGTACATGGGCTGCAACAAATATATCCATTTCTTACCGGTCTTTGTTGGACATTATTATACGGAGAAAAGATAAAGAAGAAGGAAGAGATTTAGTGTAAATATTCATTTATATAATAAATATTAACTCACTAAAACTGGGGAAGAAATTATCACTTACGCCTCAGACATGTTTTTGTTTGCTCCTGTTGGAAGATTGTACTTTTATTAGAATTAGATCTGGTGGTAGTTGCTTCACTTGCAGCTGTCGATACACAATCAGAGTCTTTTTTTCATGTTCATATCGTCAGACAAAATGTATTTTTATGTTTCTCCGCCGTTGCCCCGCCGATTTGCTAAGCCAAGTCATCCAGACCTTGGAACTGTGGCATACCAACGCTGAGCCTTTAAATTAGTAACACTTCATGCTCAAGCCCTGTGATAGTCCTTATTTAATCCTATTTGGGCTCTGTCCAGCTGGAAAAGAGTCATCCCCAAATTCAATTCGGATTTATTTTTTGTAGAGTAAACATAGAGCACAAGCTTTAAATTACAAGGAAAAAAAGGGATCTCAGCAATTACATGGTAAAAAGTTACATTACAAGCTAAAGTACCAAAGTGTTGGCTTAAAAATTGGAATAGCAGCATCACTTCATGAAATGTTTAAAATAAACGTATAAACTAAATATTTATGTTCTAATTAAACTCATACTTCACATCAAGTTGTTTGCCATTTTGTTGTACCATGTGAAATTTATCGGTAAATCATAGCTATGCCACATTGTCATTACACATAACAAAACAGATCAACGTACCTTTTATTTAATCCCTGCGGAAAATGGGTTGATACGAAATGTCTCTGACTTTAAATGACAAGAACTAAACTCAAGTCTCAGATTTAATAGCTCCTATTGCCTTCTGTGAGTGGCCAACCAAAATAGCGTCTTCTGTCCTGACAGCCCGCAAACTGTATATCACGGCTCTCCCATCTCTCTGTGCCAGGTTTACCGCTGCACTTCAGCACACAATAGTCTCCGCGTGAATATTAACAGAGCATGTTTGCACATTTTTCCCCATGTGGTCGTGCATATGATTTGGCAGGACAAGTGAAATATTTGTAAAGTATTATTTGCAAAGATCTGTGTGCCTTAAAGGGGGCCACGTACCAAGACTTTACGAATTTCTAGCTCACTATATGGTTGCAAACAACTGTTTTCAGGAGTGAATGCTGCTTGTCGGGACTTTGAAGCAATCAACTAATTCCCTTACATAGGAAATTTTTGACCAATCTGTTTAATATGATTGAATTTGACTTTGTAAAGTGCCTTGAGATGACATGTTTCATGAATTGGTGCTATATAAGTAAATTTGAATTGAATTGATTAAATTATTGCACCGTGTTGGCTTATTATACGTAACATATAATATTTTATTCTGTGTTTTACACTTTGTTTTGTTTAAAGAAAACAAAGCGCTTCGGTGTATATTTACTATAACTTTATGAATTTCTAGCTCACTATATGGTTGCAAACAACTGTTTTCTGATTAAATTATTGCACCCTGTAGGCTTATTATACGTAACATATAATATTTTATTCTGTGTTTTACACTTTGTTTTGTTTAAAGAAAACAAAGCGCTTCGGTGTATATTTACTATAACTTTATGAATTTCTAGCTCACTATATGGTTGCAAACAAATGTTTTCTGATTAAATCATTGCAACCTGTTGGCTTATTATACATAATCTAAAATATTTTATTCTGTCTTTTACACTTTGTTTTGTTTTTCAGAAAACAAAGCGCTTCGGTGTATATTTACTATAACAGACCATGTGACCGGACGTATGATACTGCGCATCTGCAATGAGTAAACAAGAGGTGCGAAAACAAAGAAGCTAAGTAACTCTAACCCTGCAGATCGGGTTGATCTTCCACCAAGCTGAGGTGTCGCTTTACTGCGACGAATTGCAGGCCAGTCTACCGGCTCGTACATTAGCTGCGGCAATTGTCAGCATTTTGCTTCCTGATAGTTCCTTGGTACTGCCTGCAGATGGCTCGACAATGTTTACTGATCATTGTTTGCTGATCATGCCTGGAGCAAAGTTCTTTTCAGACTTCAAAAGGACCAAGTAAGGAATTTCAGGATGAATCCTTAGTGTAAATTGTTTTATTTGAACATGACCATATGGCTTTTTGTGTTTTCTGTTTATGGTCAAAATATGTAACAAGGCCCCTTTAAAGGAGCACAGTGCAAGTTGCAGGATTTTTGCAGATGTCTGCCCCCTCTGGCGACAAGTTGAAATGACACGAGTGTTGTGCCTGACCATGGGAGAAGAAGAAAGCATCTGCATCATTTACTGAAGTTAGCCCGTGTTCCCTCACTAATGCCTCAATGGCGGCGGAGACTCAATCAAAGTAGCCAGGTGAACAAGAGCGTGCGTCGCATGGCCCAAGCATACGACCCAAATCACTCTCTCATGAACTGACTAATGAAGCCTATAGAGGCAACTGCAGTAGATAGAGGAAAACTCATTTTACACGCAGAACAATTGAAATGGCATGTATGGGAAAGAAAAATAATGATATTTAATCTTTAAACTTGCGCAATGCTCCTTTTAAAAAATATGGGTTTTCTTGAAAAGTTGTGACTGTAAAGATTCAATAAAAAGGCACTCTGGGCTGTTGGTGTTGGTGGAGGAAGGTTCAAACTGAGTAATAAACTTCAAAATAAAAGTAAACAAAAATAAAGGAAAGAATTGTTATAATCCAGCCATTTGGTCATGGTGCTTTATTCACCATGACCAAATAGTTTATTCAGCTTGATTTGTACTACAAACAGGAGGACAGCACCATCGTCTGTCCACTACAAATACTGCACTTCCATAGCATAAAACATTTCTTTTATATCACAATCTCAGTCTGCAGAAAATGATTAGAATTATTCCTGCTGCGTTAGTGTGGTTTACATTAAATGATGACGACACATTGCTATAATCACTTCACTTCAGCATGAAAATTGAACATTTTTCAAGCACAATAATTCTGGTATAATTCAGAGAAATACACAAAGACGCGACGTTTGAAATCTGTAACGTTAGCAGGTGGAAATGACCAACAGTAACTTTATGGTATGTGCACGGTTTCATTGTCCTGCGGTAAACAGCTTCTTCCTGCCCTCCATGCCAGAGAGGGCCTCCACATTCTTACGCCAGTCGGTAACTTCTTCCTTCTGTGAAAAAACAAAAACAAAAAAAAAATGCAAATGATTTGAAACAACTTGGTCTTTTTTTTTTTTTTAAGATTTCGTCCTCAAGAGGATTCTACTATGTTACCTTATCATCTTCTTTTTTCACCGTCTTGAGGTTGGCCTTGAAGTCGGCCTTCTTGAGTTTGGAAGCATCTATGTAGGCACCCAGCATGTCGTCTGTGGTCTTCTTCACCCTCTTCAGGCTGGGCTTCTTTATACCCTTCAGTTCGATGATCTTCTGTTTCAGTGAGACAATCTGCGCAACGAGCATCCCGCTTTAGCAAAGAGCACGACATCTCCGCACGCGGTTTAACAATTAAATCCCCATTCAAACCTCTTTCGAATACCTCGTTTTCATTTTTGTTGACTTTAAGTTGCATGTCGTAACGCATCTCATCGACAACATCAAGCTTCTGGTGTAACTCTTTGCAAAGTTCCTGTAAAAAAAAGAAAAGGCAGTCAAAAGGACGTCGAACAGTGACGCGTGGCTTAGCTGGATTTTCTGCTAAAGTACCTGGAGCTCCTGGACTGACAGGCCTGACAGCTTCAGAGGAGGAACGCTCTCGTTCACAACTCTCTCCTTCTCCAGTTCTTTCTCCTCATTTTCAGCTACCAGCATAGAAGCTGCCTTCTTCAGCAGCTTACCCTGAAACCCAATGAGGCGGTATTACAGAGTTAGTAAATGTAGCTGAGGCTTGCAAAAAGCATTATATGCAATGGATGTTCCGATCAGTGGCGTCGACATGGAGCTGGGTGGTTTAAGAATAGGCTTGAATCGTTAAAGTGTTTAACCCAGACAACGGCGCAGTTGTCTGGGTTAAACACTTTAACGATCGGCGCATTGTTGATGTGATTGTATCTCAGTCACCAAGGATCTTGTAGATGTGTTTCTTCCTGGTAGCTTTTTGTTTTGGTAGCTTTAACACGCTGCGCCAACAATGAGCAGGTTAGGAAAGCTAAAATGTTCTGACAACACATGCCTTAAAACTCTCATGGCGTTACCTTCAACAATGTCCCTATGCGTTTAGCGTTTGCTGAGGTGTTAGGCCAACAGTAGCGTGTTTAATCTCTGTTCTGATGTGATTCTTTGATAATTTCTTTTGTATGTAGAAGAAGCTCACAGCATTGCGCTTTGCTTGGAACATCCTAAGGTTTTATGAAGTGTCTCAGCTGGACTTTCCGAGATATTAACAAATGTCTGTTTTCATTTATCTCTGGGCAAGAGAGTGATTTAGATGCGGGTAAACAAGTTTCACTTATCAAACAAAAGATATGAACAAAAATGTGTGTTCTAGCTTAGGAAGAAGTGAGGGTGTCAGTGTCTGACAGTAGTCTGAAGAAGGTATGCCACTTTCTGTTTTACGGGGTTTCATGTACGTAAAGCCCGTTATGAGTACTTTTTTAATACTTTTTTTTATACTCATTCGGTCTTTTTTCATTTGTTTTAGTTTGTTTTGGGAATCTTGGGGTAATGAATGTTGTAATGTTGCAGGGTCCAGGTAGGCTTCAGTGTTATTTCTGTTTTTTACATGAACTATTTGTTGTCAGGGTTCAGTTTTGATTTGGGTTTTTATTTACTCCTGTCTGGATTTAGTTAGGTTCTGGTGTTTGTTTTGGTTAGTTCAGTTTCCTCCTACCACTCCCACTCAGCCTTCTACTGCAGTTAGTCACACCTGCCAGCCACTAATTAGCCAGACTCACTTCACCTGCCAGCTTCCCTACTTAAGCCTCACTCTGCTGTCACTCCTTTGCCGGTCCGTCATCATTCTACACCCTCTCCATGCCAGTCCCTCAGTAAGTCTTTGTATTTTCTTTCTTGCTTGTTCCTGGAGAAGCTTTGCTTTTTGTCCAGGTGTCTCGTGTGAACTCCTAACCTGACAAGATGCTCTGGAGAAGCTCTGCTCCGTGCCATGGTGTCTCCAGTGGTCCGCTAACCTGACTAGCCGCACTGACTCCAGTACCACCTCCTCCAGTCCAATAACAGACTTTGGTTTCCCCTTCCAGCACTCGTTACCTTCAATAAACTGTCTAAACGTGCTCTCTGTGTGTGTGTGCTCAACCCGGGTTCAGAAGACAAATCCTGACAGTACGGACCGGCCAAAATGAACCCGAAACACACACAGAGTCCGCATGTTGGAGCCGGTCTGGTACCTCCCTCCCTGGTTGATTCTGTGAAGCTCTGCTTTCAGGAACTGAAGCGCAGCCAGGCTGTGGTCGCTGGTTTGGACTCGCCGCACCTGCAAGCGGAGGCAGCGGCCATGGTTCGAGCTAGTTTGGGGGAACATATTCTGACCTTGGCACGACAGTGTTCTGCGTTTCCAGAACTGGCGTACCTTTCCCGGGAGATAGATTGGGACTTCTGGTCGGGAACACCTCCGCCAATCGGCTCTCCCCTTGCCACCAGCCTTTCCGCTGCTCCCGCCACAGCTCCGACCTCAGCCCCTCCCTCGCTGCCCCGCTCCTCCCGGCGTAGACGCCGGGTTCGCCAGAGCAACAGTGCAGCCGCCGTTCTGCCTGAAGCCCAGCCGGATCCCACTGTGCCAGCTCCGACGACTGAGGCCAACATCACCTCCTCCTTCCTGGTGTGTCAGACTGGCGTTGTCGCTTCGGTGGGACAGGTAGGAGGCTTCCCGGTTCCCAGACATCTCGGTCACCATCTCCTGGATACGCAGCTGGTCCCTCGGGTGCGGGCCCAAGCAAAGGAACGGTGGTCGGCAGTCCCGCCGGTCAGGGCTCCACACATCGAGGAGACACAGCTGTGGGATTTCTTTTATGGTGACCGGGATGATCTCCTCCCCTGCTGGCCGACTGCAGCTCCTCCGCCACTGGCCTCATCAGGGAGTTCAGCCTCGCCAGCGATCTCAGAGATGACTGCTGCACAAGCCACGGCCCTAGCCAGCGTGGGTGTGCACGTCCCTGATCAGCCCGAGGCCTCCGTATGTGCTGCTCTGCCTCAGCCCGAGGCCTCCGTGGGTGCTGCTCAGCCTCAGCCCGTGTCTCACGAGGCGGTCCAGGAGGACCTGCCTCCGTCCAAGTCCCACGAGGAGGTCCAGGAGGACCTGCCTCCGTCCAAGTCCCACGAGGAGGTCCAGGAGGACCTGCCTCCGTCCAAGCCTCACGAGGAGGTCCAGGAGGACCTGCCTCCGTCCAAGCCTCACGAGGAGGTCCAGGAGGACCTGCCTCCGTCCAAGCCTCACGAGGAGGTCCAGGAGGACCTGCCTCCGTCCAAGCCTCGTGAGGGGGTCCAGGAGGACCTGCCTCCGTCCAAGCCTCGTGAGGGGGTCCAGGAGGACCTGCCTCCGTCCAAGCCTCGTGAGGGGGTCCAGGAGGATCCGCCTCCGTCCAAGCCTCGTGAGGGGGTCCAGGAGGATCCGCCTCTAGCCTTGGTTTCTGCCGAGACCTGTAGCCTGGCACCGCCTCAGACTTTTCTGTTTGGCCGGCGCCGCAGACTGCGGACTCCTAGCTACTCGACTTTGCCTCGTCGGGGCCGTCCACCACGGCGCCCACCTCTGACCTTCCTGTTCGGCCGGAACCGCAGACTGCGGACTTCGAGCCGCTTGACTTTGCCTCGTCGGGGCCGTCCACCACGGCGCCCACCTCTGACCTTCCTGTTCGGCCGGAGCCGCAGACTGCGGGCTCCGAGCCGCTCGACTTTGCCTCGTCGGGGCCGTCCTCCTCAAGGGTTTAGTCGGGCGATGCTGCTCCGCCGCCTGCCTCGTCCAGGACGACCTCCACAAAGACTTTTCTTTTTTTGCTTAGTAGCCGTTTTTGCCTGCGCCCTTAAGGCCTGTGCTTTGTTTTTTTTGTTCGAGCTCTGCCTTAGTTTTGAGTAATGTAGAATTCCTCAGTTTTAGAGTTATTTAGGGTTTTTATTGTTTTCCTTAGAGTACTTGAGTTTCTATTTTGCTTTGTTTTTTTCCAACTCTGTTCTAGTGTTCTAGGTTTGCCTTTAGTCTTCTGGGTTTTGCTTTAGAATTCTAGTTTTTTTTACCTTAGTCTTCCAGTTATTGCTTTTGTGTACATATTCTAGCTTTAAGTTATCTAGTTTTACATTAGTTTACCTGTACCTGTCCTAGTTTCCTTGTTTTGATTTTCTAGTTTTAGCTTTAGTCTTTCCTTGGGTTACCCCAGCCCTAGTTTCTAGTTTTGCTCTACTTATTTATTTTTTAGTTTCTGTTTGGGTTTTCTAGTTTTGCCTTTTGTTTTCCAGTTCTTGGTTTGATTCCTTGGCCCGGCACTTTTTAATCTCAGCGCTCCTTGGTCCTTGCGTTCATTTAGGCTTCAGATCCCTGGTTCTGAGCTGTTTCATGCTCTTTGCTTTGGTTGGTTTGAGTTTCCTTAGTTTTTGTTTGCCTCCTAGTTCCCCTGTTATTCCTTGTTCCTGTAGTTTACCCATGTTTTTTAGCCCTGTTTAGGTTTGTCTAGTCCCCTCTAGCCTTCAGTAGTTTTTATTTTGCTTTGACTTCCCCTGGTGTCTCTGTTTTTTTTCACCTAGTCCTCTTAGTTCTTGTTTTTCTCTGTGATTAGGCGCCGCCAGAGCCCTCCGGCGTTCCAATGTCGCCGGCTGAGCCCTCTGGCGCGCCCGGCCAGTCGCTGCCCAGCGCACGCAGGCCGCCGCCAGAGCCCTCCGGCGCTCATATGTCGCCGGCTGAGCCCTCTGGTGCATCAGCCTGTCGCTGCCCAGCGCACGCAGGCCGCCGCCAGAGCCCTCCGGCGCTCATATGTCGCCGGCTGAGCCCTCTGGTGCGTCGGCCTGTTGCTGCCCAGTGCACTCTCCGTTCCCAAGTATTTGGATTTCGTGTGTCCCTGGCTTGTTAGGACGCCCTTAGTTCCTGTTTCTCTGGCGTGTTAGGACGCCCTTAGTTCCTGTTTCTCTGGTGTTTTAGATTTCTCGGTTCCCCAGCGTGTTAGGATGCCCTCAGTCTCCTGGTGTTTAGTTTTCTTGGTTCCACAGCGTGTTAGGACGCTCTCCGTTCCTTGGTATTTAGAACTCTTTTGTCCCCGGCGTGTTGGAGCGCCCCCTGTCTCCTGGTGCTTGGAGTTCTTGTGTCCCTGGCGTGTTAGGATGCCCTCTGGTTCCTGGCGTTTAGATTTTCTTTTGTTTCTTGATGTATTTGATCGCCCTCAGGTTCCTGATATTTTTGTTTACTCTGTTTTGGTGTTGTAGATGTTCCCATTTTCCTCAAGCCCCGGCGTTTCCCTCACGCCCCGGCGGGTTCCCCTGGCGTTTCTGTGCGCCAGTTGTGCTCCGGCGTGTGTTGTTGAGCCCTGGTGTTTTCGGTGCGCCTGTTCTTCCCTCTGGCGTTGTCGTGCGCCTGTTCTTGCCCTTTGGCGCTGTGGTGCGCCTGTTCTTGCCCTTTGGCGCTGTGGTGCGCCTGTTCTTGCCCTTTGGCGCTGTGGTGCGCCTGTTCTTGCCCTTTGGCGCTGTGGTGCGCCTGTTCTTGCCCTTTGGCGCTGTCGTGCGCCCGTTCCTTCCCTCTGGCCGCTTTCGTACGCCTGTTCCCTTTCCTTTGGCATTTATGCGCCTGTTCCTTCCTATGGCGCTGTTCGCCTGTCTCACCTGTTTTGCCCTGTGACATTGGTCGCCTGTTTTGTCCTGTGGCGATGTGCACCTGTCAGCCTCGGTTAGACACCTTTGGTTTGCCTAACAGCATCTGTTAGACGCTCTGTTTTGTTTACCAGGGGTTGTTAGGAACCCCTTTTGGTTTGCCCTAAGTGGTAGTTTTTGTTTGGGTTTAGCCCGCCATCCACCTTCCCTCCACCCACCCTAGTTGGATTAGCTTGGTTTTGACCCTAGCCCTCCATCCTGCCTTCCCTCCACCCACCCTGACTCGGTCACTATTTGGTTTTGGTTTTTTTTTTTAGGCCGTCCGGAGACCGGCCTTGAGGGGGGGGTAATGTCAGGGTTCAGTTTTGATTTGGGTTTTTATTTACTCCTGTCTGGATTTAGTTAGGTTCTGGTGTTTGTTTTGGTTAGTTCAGTTTCCTCCTACCACTCCCACTCAGCCTTCTACTGCAGTTAGTCACACCTGCCAGCCACTAATTAGCCAGACTCACTTCACCTGCCAGCTTCCCTACTTAAGCCTCACTCTGCTGTCACTCCTTTGCCGGTCCGTCATCATTCTACACCCTCTCCATGCCAGTCCCTCAGTAAGTCTTTGTATTTTCTTTCTTGCTTGTTCCTGGAGAAGCTTTGCTTTTTGTCCAGGTGTCTCGTGTGAACTCCTAACCTGACAAGATGCTCTGGAGAAGCTCTGCTCCGTGCCATGGTGTCTCCAGTGGTCCGCTAACCTGACTAGCCGCACTGACTCCAGTACCACCTCCTCCAGTCCAATAACAGACTTTGGTTTCCCCTTCCAGCACTCGTTACCTTCAATAAACTGTCTAAACGTGCTCTCTGTGTGTGTGTGCTCAACCCGGGTTCAGAAGACAAATCCTGACATTTGTGATACTTATTAAACAATGTTTTATGTTTGTACCAAACTTCTTGGGTCTTAAGAGGTTGAACAAGGAAAAACCTCCTCGAAATTACTGAACAATATGCACCTGATGTGATAGGTGCATATTAAGGGAATTTTATCCAATTTAAACTGGACATTGAAGGTGTGCTAATTTATTTCTCAGCACCTACATTTTGCAGGACTTTTTTTCAAAAGGTCTGTTCTTCAGTGTTTAGATGTTTATCTATATGACTTTAACTCATTGTTATTGTTAAAAGTAATTTTAAACACCCCTATCTCCAAATATATATCAGAAAAACACACAGGCTTTCATAGATTATCCTGAATTTTTTTCCACGACAGCATGTTGGCGTATCTAAACATGTGTCTTTTACGGCTAAAAATGTGAAGGCATAAATGACACCAGGTTCTGTCATTTCAATGCAGATGTCCTTGTTGACGTTTGCCGCTTGGTATATTGTGTGCGTGTTGGGATGAAGAATGTAAAAATGAAAATTGTGTTACGGCCTCAGATAGCTGTGACACTTTGGCTGTGACATCATTGTCTCATTTTTACTTTTTAATACATGATGACCTGGAGATGGATGTTCATTGCTCTGTAATAGGAGTCCCCCCCACCCCCCACCCCCCAAGTGGTCAAATTATTATCTGCTGAAATAATCAGAAAGTAGGTTAGAGGGCGTCGGATCGAGCCGTTCTGACTGTTCAGCATCCCAAGGTAAGCCCTGTCCTCTCAGGTGCGCACGGCGCTGGTGGGTGCAGCGTGAAAGTAGGTTATGTTATTAATCACAGTGATATTAAAGAAATACTTTTGTTTGTTCTGTAGCAGCGGCACATATGTGGAATAAATGTAATGTTTCAGCGTTTTGAAGCTAATAATTTAACATTTTGTAGATGCCAAATTAATCCAAGGGACCCTAGTTTAGCTAGAGATAACATTGTGCCAGCATCAGTTGTGTAAGAAGGCGATGGTGGGACATTAATCCCCTAAAGTGTTGTCTCTTCCTACTCCACTTACATGCGAGGTAGATGTGAAATAATGTAACGCTGAAAATCCATCTTTGTTAGACCAACTGCATGAGGTGCATGATCTATGATATAGCTTTGCAACTTCTGCACATAAAAATAGGGCAGGATAAAAAAAAACATGTTGGATGAGAAAGTCTTTGCTGCACCTCTCCCTGGCTAACACTATAGAGGCCATGAATTCAGACAGTACACCTAATCCAGGGATCATCACAGACTCTTATTCAGATTTTTTTTTTCTTTTAAATGGCTTAATTGGGACACTAATATCCCCCGTTTTAGGACATCAGCTATGTACTTTTGGAAAACTCCCACTTATGACATGTTAGAGGGACAAGACTTACTTTTATGAGCAGTCGACGTGTCGCTGCAAATTTCCTTTTTGGCTTTCTCTGTGATAAACAAAACAAAAAGAAAAAAAAAGCATGGCACATTTTTTGCATCATTTACCATGAATTATTATTCACTGTGAGTTTTATTTTACAACATTTTGACTCACCGGTCTTGACGTAACATTGAAAAACCAGACCAAGAGAAAGAAAAATTAATTAAAGCCACAGAAATGTTCTTTTTAAACATGTAATGGAACTGTCTAAAAGAGGGAGAAGCCATTAGTTGTGCTCTATAAACGACGGATGTAAAAAAAAAAATGTGCTGCTCACACCTGGTAAAATACCAGGGTGTTTGTGAAGCAAAACAAATCAGGCAATGATGAATAGTTTCAAAACGCTTTCCATAAATAGTGCAACATTTGTCCAGTACAATCCTACTGAAAAATACACAAATCTGAGGAAGAAAATAAAAAAGGTAGCCCATTTGCATTAGTGCGCACACATTTTAACTAATGCTTTGTTAAAGGACCTTTTGATTCAATTTCCGCATTCAGTCTTCTGTGGTAGGACTCTGTCAGCACGCTATATCTCGACTCGATTCGCCATCCTGCACTGCAGAAGTTTCTGAAATCCATTAGAAAATAATGGATTGTTTCGTTTTTAAGAATCTATCCATTAAATCCATTGTTACTTTTCGTCAGATTTATTTTTGGATTCTTACTAAGGTCAAAGGTCAGCTCCCTCTCATGAACTTGATTTTGACAAATGCCTCCCTCGCTATGATTCTATAAAACAGAATAAAACAGAATCTGTCTTATATTCAGCTTCCCAACAGACATGAAGGGACCGTTCCCAAATTCATCCAATTCTGTTCCTAATCTGCTCCATCAAAAGAAAGCCTGAGACCATGATTCAGCCACCACCATATTTCACTGTGGTTATGGTTTTATTTAATTTTATTTTTTGAGGCGATGCTTTTTTTGTACCCCTCTCATGAGCGATACCTTTGATCCAGTCTAACTTGCCGTCAAATCAACCTGTCCACTTTAGCTAAAAGATTCAAGTGAGCAAATGTCCGAAAAATCATATTAGGACTGTAGAATCATCTTAATTGCTGTGAACTCAACGTGTTTTATATCTGAATCAAAAGGTTCTTCAAAAAAAAAGGTTATTGTGAAGGGTTGCATGTTTATGTTATAAAGTTATTCTAATGTTTTGCTTTCTTATGGTTATTCCTCTCATAAAATGTCCCTTGAATTGTACAGGATGGATATTATATTGTATATATAATTGCTTAAAGCCTCTTAGTGTTTTAACATGGGTTAGTACACTTTTTTTTTAAACCCCTATAGGTTGAATTCAGTGTCTTCTTCTTTTTTCTTTTTTAGTTTTATTTCACTTACTGTTATGAATTGTGAGGTAATTATAAGGTTGTGACTCACCCCTCAGACATCACAGCAGCGAATCGTTCCTGAGGAGAAAAAAAGTGTTTTAACAGCCATTTTAACTTTGCTACATCATTTAATCCTTATTAAGAACCAATTTTATGGTCCTGATTTTTTTTTTTTGTTTGTTTTCATGTGAGTTGATTTAATTTTAGAATCAAGTTCTGTCCTCTTCCTGGCACTTGTTTGGTCCACTTGTTAAAAGGAGCCGAGGTGGAGCCTGTTGTAACGGCTATATTTGACCACATTGCCGCCATTCTTTCCTGAGTGCCCTGTGCTTCTGTCGCTCCGATGAACCCAGAGAAGGTACAAATGAACAACAGTCAACTAAACCGCCCGAGCAACTGCATATATACATCCATATCAGCTTTTTTTTTTGTCTCTTCCTGTCGTTGTCTTGGTGGCAGTAAAGGGCAACATTTTGACAGTAAAAACAGACTATTTAAGGGGGCACGCTCCTTAAATAGTTCTGCAGCTTGCCCGCCGTTTTATGAAGGTTAACCATTATCAGCTGACATATCAATAACCCAGATTTTGTTAGTCTCATATTGCACTGGCTAACTTAGGGGGGGATCAAGAATTTACATCGAAGGTTGAGGTGAAAGTCAAGAGGAGGCTGCCATGTCCATAAAGACCTGGCCGTGCCTCTCGCACAGAAATACCAAGGCAGTGTAAGTTTCAGGGAATGCAGCCTTCATTATTTAAGCAAAGTTAGACTCGAGTTGACCCAGGCAAATACTGTCGATGCCGTTGCGTAGATGCCTGGGCTGCTGTCACTGCACTTCCCTCCGTCTCACTATCCATGCAGCGTTCACAACAAGCCTAGCTGACTTTTTTTTATTCGCTACCCGACGGACGTCAATGATTGCTGCGCTTACCTTGCGGGCGAGAGAAAAAACAGACAGGGAAGCAGTTTGGCTGTGGGTCACGTAAAGGGAAAAGCACTTTATGAGAAATAGTGAAAGTTGGATGTATTCGAGGCAACCGTGCTATTGGCTCGTTAAAATAGACCCCCTCCCTGTCCACCTGACGAGTTCCCACATCACAATCCAAAATGCCTTTTTGATTTGCCCTCAACCCGTGACCCATTTATTTCATGTGATTGTCTCGCACAAGGACACACCTCACACGTCTCTGCAATGACAGCTGAGCGACTCGCTTCCCAGATGCCATGAACACAGAGCACGTGTTCTTTTTAAAAACCGGTGCCACGGTGTTGCCAAGCAGAGGATGAACGGAAAGACTGGCTGTTCCCCAGGAAGCCTTCAATGTCGGCGAAAACAACACAATGGTACAGAAAGCAGCTGAACGACACGGACCAAATATCAGAAAATCAATAAAATAGCTAACAAGGTACTTGAAATAGGAGGTCGCACACATTCAGAAACCCTCCACTTAAGAAGCGTAATATTGTTTGGATTAAATTACTACTCTAGTTTCTAACTTACAGTCGTCTCGACGACGCCCCTCTCTTATATAGGGGGAGACGACCCTTACCCTCAGTTCTGTTAGGCTTTCAAAGGACCCGTCTATCTGCCGGTCTGGCGACGTGTAAACTGATACATTTGACCTTAATGGAGACAGAGTAACCCTGAGACAAGGTGATAAGACTTTGCACTGCCACCCGCCACATCTCTATCCTCTCCATGGTGCCATGCAAAGTTGTTCACCCCCATTTAATGTTGTCTCATTTTGTCACGTTGCAACCATAAAAGTCTGTGTTTGTTGTTTTTTTTAGGACGGTATGTATACTCTACAGCACAAACGGGTGCATCGTTGTCAAATCAAAAGAAAAGGAGGCATGATTCTTTTACGTTTTTTTGCATTCAATCCCCCTAATACTATACTAATATCTGATACTTCTTAGAACAACTTCTTGTTTTCCTTCTGGTACACTTGGCCCCTTTCTTTCAGTGATTAAGCCCATCTCTCTCCTAGACATAGGTCCTGGCTGAGCTTTTACTGTGATTAACTCTAAGTGCTCTCTTTCATCCTCTAAACCTGATAAGTGGCTCAGAGCTTATCTGCGTAGCTCTGTTTCTCTTCCAGATGAAGCCGCTAAAGGAGCTACTACTGCCGTTACCCTTTTCACTTTTCTCTGACACAGAGAGCGCTTTTGGATCAGTGTCCCTCGGTCGTCTTGATGCTGCTTCACAGAGGCAGCTGGATTTGTCCTGAGGTTAAATTACTCACAGGTGGGCTCTGTTACTGATCAGTTGACCTCTAGAGCCATTTGGATGCTTCACAATCGTCAGTGTTTCACTTTAAATCCTGATATAACGGATTGAAGTTTTTGGTTGTGCCACAACAATATGTATAGAGCTTTGAGCCACATGAGCATCTTTTGTAGACACTCGATAATAGGCCATGGTGAAGAACAATCAGCGGTCAAGGTTTAGCTGTCAGAGTCTTAAAAAAAAGCTTTAAGTTTTCTTTATTGATCTTCTCAACGTAGTTATTCTGTTTGTCTGTTTTTTTCTCAAAGTCTGTCTGAATGCGAAAAAGAGTTTATGAGACATTTGGTTTTACCTGCCTGCAGTTTATGCTGCTAAATGTGCAGTCCTGTCATTCAGTGTTCAAATAAACTTGGATGGGTTGTTAACCAACTGAGGTCCTCTGACCCACCTTCTTAATTTATACCTCTCAGTTACTGCCCCCTAGTGAGGTAAACATGGCGCTGACACCTCTCAGCCTGCAGCGAAGGGAGCCGCCTTTGATATGCGCAGAAATGACTGACACAAAAGACGGCCACGTTTCTTCATTGTGCTGTTTTTTTGTTTTTTTTCTGTGACAATGGAAGCCATTAACCACAGCTGAGAAACGCCCCCTTCCTGTGTTATGCAGAAGTCAGAACCTGATAAAAACCAGACAAATCACACAGGATGAAGGCAGACAACACTAAACTCTATTCCTGCTTGAAGCTAGTTATTTATCTACATAAACGGTGTTAAAAGCAGTAATATCCACACTGTCTGAAGTGTTTTGATGATTTTTTACAAGTACCGGGAAGCTACAGGATCTACATCATAATGGTCAGTTTGTCACTTTTAATTTGCGGTTTGATGGCTGGACTCACAGCATTATCCGCAGCATCGCCCTCATCTCTTAGGATTTTGGATCTGGTCTGCAACCAAACGGTGAAATTCAAGTGTTTTTCTTTAAATGAACTATTTGTTCCACTTAAGTTGTCCAAAAAAATGACTTGAAGTCATGTATGTTTTTTTTTTTGTTCGTTTGCATTTACAGGGCCTTAACAACTGCAAAATTTGTGAGTATATTTTCTGCCTCATCTGTTGGATAAAGTTTTGGTTCTTTTTTTTTTTTTAATCAACTGCAATGATCAGATAAAGCAGTACGGCGACTGATCATGTCTTGGGAACATGCTGCTTTGTATTTGACAATTATTTGAAAGAACAAAGAAATTAACCTGATCTCAGCAGAAAGACCTGAAAATATAAATATGCTTAAGCTCCCTAAAAGCGTTGCTCTGATTTAATCCCCATGCTCACTTTACAGTCTTTGATTGAAATGTTTTAGTTTTGGTTTTGTTAGAATTAGAGTAGAGTTAGAGTAAAACGGGGTTAAATTGAACACTCAGTTTTTCTAAAAACGTTTTGACACCGTTATGCGGAACCAATTAGAGAACCCAATAATTCAGCTTGACCACAGGCGCTGTGCTTAAAAGGTTTATTGTGAGAGCTGAAATGGTGACGGGCAAAACAGGCAAATAACTGGTCCCTTTTGTTTATAGTGTGTATATATGCCCTCTATACTGTCGCCTGAGGTTGATTTTATAACTGGATCATCATGTAAGTAAGCACATTGTCGGTGTTGTACAATCCAGAGTCAAATTCCTAAAATTTGGACATATAAATAAACCAATTTATTTATTGGTTGGTAAATAAAGCTGATTCTGCTTATGCCGAAACCAAACTCAACTTTGGGGCCCTTAGTCCCAAATGTAGATTTGGCACAAAACCAATGGTGCACATCACTGAAACGTGACCATACCCACAGTGAAAGATGCTGATTGCAGCATAATGTTGTAGGGTTGCTTTGCTTCAGATGGAAGTGCAGTTTTTGTTGAGCAGGATGAAGCTAGGAAATGTCACAGTTAGATTTGGCCCAAAACCTGTGGTTCTCCACTGGAGAGCCGAAGATAAAGGAATGTTTTTATTTTTAATTGTCATAGAGAGTCTAAACACACATAAAAAATCAACAAATGACTTTATGATGGGAATATTCACACGGTTGACCCAGAAACCAGGACTAAAGTCAAAAGAGAACCTATGGGGGTCACTTGAAGAGGCAAAAATTACTAAGTTAACATGTTGGATGCTGACGGATGCCACCAAACAAACCACTATTAAGGATGTTTACACTCTTGCACCAGAGTTGCTGCTTTGCGTCATCTTTATATTATCCCTTTCAAGATGTATTTTTTTTTTTTTGCATAAATGTCATATCATATGTTTATTTTCTTTTTTTTATGCCTCACCTTGGTCTAATTTTTCTACATTAGCAAACCCTGGCATTTTAACAGGGCAGTGTAGCCACTTGATACGACATAGTAATAAAAAAACCTTCATTGTCAGCCAGCTGCTCAGATATGGACAAGGTTCCTCGAGTCAGTGCTAGTACCGGCCCAGAGTGGGATTCGGTGCAAATCAAGACAAGCATGGACCAAGATGGGCTTGTTCCTATTATGAAGGTGGTCTGGAGACTACAAGCTGATGGTAAGTCCTGTTCCAACAAAAAGTTCACCAGGTGGGGTTGGAAATGCACTTTACTGTCACCATGAAGCAAAAATAAGGAGTCGCCTCATGAACTGCACGCTTGGTTGTGTTCACAGGGTCCATTTTCAAAATTCGTGGTTCAGAGATAACGGTTAAAGATGAACATACAAACCAGAGTGTGTGCATGCAGTTTCGTTACTCCGTTGGTGGTGTAGAAACTCCAGACGAAACAAGGGTGAGAAGTTCTTGTCTTGTTACTAATCATAGCTTAGTGTTCCTATTGGTTCTTTAAATTGTTCTTAATCTTCGGGGATGGGGGTGGGACCTGTTTTCACATGTTTATACTCTCTTGTGAATCCATATATCTCACAGAGGAAGATTTGCTTTAATAATCTAAACATTTTGAAATTTTCTGTCATTCTATTATCCATCAGGAAAAAATTGGCCAATTTTTTAATCTCATAAGATCTTTGGTTTTCTGACATGGATGTCATAACAGGAGAGTTTTGAGATAATTTCCGAAACTATTGCATATGTACAGGTACATCTTAAAGTAATAAGATTGCCTAAAAGTCGAATGAAGTTAATGTTATAGCACATTTCAGCAGCAAGGTTGTTCAAAGTGCTTCCTATCATGAAAACATAAAATCATAAACACACTGAAGCGGCGACCGGTTGTGAGATCAGTAACAAACATCGATACACATCAAACTTGTTGGTCAAAGTGAGATGTTTTTGCCAATTTTTTCAGAAAGTGAAAGTTATTTTACAGAGATTCATGACACATAGTAAAATATTTCAAGCTTTTTTCCTTGTAATTTTGATCATAGGTTACATGTAATGGAAACCCAAAATTCTGTATCTCAGAAAATTAGAATATGACAGACCAATTAAAAAAAACGGTGTTTTAAGCACATATGTCCAACTTAAAAAAAATATTTTCATTTTATGCACTCGTTATTTGATTGGGCCTCCACTTGCAAGAATTTTTGCATCAGTGTGCCGTGGCATGGAGGCGATCAGCCTTTGGCACAAAGTAGGTGTAATGGACGCCCAGATTGCTTTGATAGTTGCCTTGTTGGGTCTGGTGTCTCATCCTCCTCTTGGCAACAGCCCGTAGATTTTCTATGGGGTTCGGGTCAGAGGAGTTTGCTGGTCAGTCAGGAACAGGAACACCATGGTCAGCTTTTGGTACCTTTGGCAGTGTGGGCAGGGCCCAAGTCCTGCTGGAAATTAAGAGGAAAGCATGACGAGGAAAGCATGACGTGCTCTAGAATTTCCTGCTTGATGGGTGCCTTGACTGTGGACTTCAGAAAACACCGTGGGCCAACACCAGTAGATGACATGGCTCCCCAAAAACCATCACTGACTGTGAAAACTTTACACAGGACTTCAAGCAATGTGGATTCTGTGCCTCCCCACTCTTCTTTCAGGCTCTAGGACCTGGATTTCCAAATGAAATGCACAATTTACTTCAATATGAAAACAAGCCTTCTGACCACTGAGTAACTGTCCAGTTACTTTCCTCCTAGCCCATATGTAGGATCAGTCTTATGCGCTGTAGCGCCTGATGCACCAATTCCAGCCTGAGTCCACTCCTTGTGCAGCTACCCCAAATTCTTGACAATCCTCTCCAGGCAGCGGGTTCTCCCTGTTGCTGGTGCACCTTTTCCTACCTCTGTCGTGTTTTTATAGGACCAAAGTGCAGACTAGAGCTAGGAAGCCACATGAGATAGGACATTGTTTAATAAAAGAAAAATGTAACATTTATAGGCAGTAAACTGGCACAGTGCAGGGAATAAACATGTAGTGACACAACGAAGGGTAATACAACAGAGGAGCCGACAACTAAGGGAGGTGACAGTTTAAATAGAGCAGAGAGGAAAGCAGAAAGGCAGGTGAAGGCAATCCACTATCGCTCAGGTGTTGCACCTGTACGTAGGGATAACTTGGAAATCTGTCGCTCGGGCCGCCACATTCGCATTTGGTGACAACGCACCTTTACGGAAAATGTATTTCCTCTACTTCTGTTTGTAAAGAAGTCGTGGCAGGACAGTTTATGTTTATTATTGTTTTTTGGGGAAAAAAAATGCTATCTATATTTTTAAACCACAAAATGACAATAAATCTGTTCTTAATTTTTACTGGTGCAACAAATCAGTCAGTTTGCCTTGTAAAGTGCCTTAAAGGGACATTTGATGTAAAATGGCAATATATCAATAAATTAGAATAAACTGGATTCAATTTTAAGAATTAATTTTACTCGTCTAACTATTATTGTTTCTCTGTTATTTTTTTCTGCTAGTGGACCTTTTCCTTGGACGTTGTGGTAGAGCCTAAGCATGCATACAGCATGGAAGTGTTTCATTTGCCCGAACCTCAGATGGGACATTATAGAATCTCATACCGAACATCTGTACCTGGTAAGACACCTTTTGGTACTCAATGTGATCTTCACAGTAACTAACACTAACAGTTATTGAGAATCAGTAGCCGCGTGCCTGTGCTTTTATTTTAAATGAGAGAATTTTAGAACAATGAAAAATATTCACTTTTTTAGTATTACTTAAATTTCTAAAATCGAGTGATCATACAAAAGTTTGGCTCTCTTTATGTTCGCTGATCATTACTTTTTCACCCAACAACTGTTATTAATTTTTCCCTTTAAAATAGTTTCATGAAACATGATCGTTCAGAATAGCAGTGATAAATAGAAAATATTCTAATCAGTTTTTTGTTATATTTCCTGTACCGGCCAGGATGTGAAGACCAGAGAATCAAAAAGGCCCAACTGTGCCAGGAGAACGGTGAATGTTTCCTTTTATCTCCTCTCAAGTTTAAATGTAGTACTTGGGCAGACCAGGGACTAAAATGCATGCTGTTTGTCCTTTTTTTTTAAATAATTTAGGCAGTCTATGGGATCCCAAGATAACAGCTGAGCTCTTTGAGGGGAAAGATTTGATTCTTGTGAGGTTTAACTCCACGGAGTATTCAGAGAAATACAGAGTTTTCACCCAGTGTGGTAGTCTGAATCCTTCGCAATGGGTCTTTAAGGTAATAACTCTACGGGTGCATTAATAAAGATACATCATCGTCTAAAAGTTTGTGTTTCTGTAATTCACTGAAATTTTTTTTTTTTTTTTTATCGAGTAAGCTCATTAATGACTGTAGTGTGATGATTTGGTGAGCCGTGTCATCTGGCATTGGCCCACAGTGTTTTATCAGTTTGCACACAGCAACAGGATTTATATGAACCCACAGATTTCAACAGACTTTTTTCAGATCGTGTCTGTCACTGTGTTCAATACTTATTCCCTTTGTCATTTTAGCTGTTTCCCCGTGATTTTATTTGTGGATAAAATTGCTTGAAATGCTTTGTGTATTTGTCAAATTTGCACCAAATAGTCATATTGCGTGGTGTACTTTTCCAATCGTATTACTGAAATAAATCAACTTTTACCTGCTAATTTCAACTACCTCTAGGAAGTTGTCTGTGAATGTGAAATATTAGGGCAATAACTCTTGAACGCCTTGTTTACAAGTGCGGATTTATTACTTTCTGTTTGTTAAACCGACAGGGAAACCGAACGCTTCTGAACGTGACGTTGGAGTGTGATTTGTCTCAGCTGCCACAATCTGAAATCCTAATAATGGTGAGACAAATTCACAACACCAAGTCTTAACGAAGTAATGTTCCCTGTTGTGAGAACGTCTCAAGAGCTTGTCTCGCTCTTCCTGTTCAACAGATCCAGCCATTTTTCCTTCGCTGCAGAAATAACTGTGAGACTGCCAAGATGTCGCTTTCCTGCTGCCAAAGTGAGTTGCGTATTTGCCTACAAGTTCTCCTATGCAGAATTTGTCAGTGTTTTTGCTTATTGTTTACGTTTAATATTTTTGTTCTTAGATATTTCAACACCAATTTTAATTACATGGAGCATGTCTGTTAACATCTGCGTGGGACTGCTGCTGATACTTGGTGGTTTTCTTGCTTTTGCACTGCAGAAAGCAACTCGCAGAGGTTAGCTTTCTCTTAAATGCACAGAAAAAAAAAACTTTTAAAAGAAAGCAGTAACACAGAGATAAATAAAAGGTGGCTTTGTTTGCATCTCAGGACCACCGATCACGCCTACCTCTGCTGACAAGGAGCAACCGGAAGTTTTTCAAGTTCAAAAGAGAAAGCGCGTCCTCATCATTTACTCCCTTGACCATCTGCTCTACAAGAACATCGTCCTTAAGTTTTCTGCCTTCTTAGCAGCAAAGTGTGGCACCGACGTGGTCCTGGACCTGCTGGATTCAACCAGACTGGGAGTACTGGGGAGCATCCAGTGGCTGGAGTGGCACAAGGAGCAAATCGAGAGCTCTTCAGACAAGATTTTAATCCTTTGCTCCCGAGGAGTACGGGCTAAATGGAGAGCCATGTGTGGAGGCAAACAGGTTTTTCTGAGGGAGGATGCCCTCTCTCCGATGGGCGACACGCTCACCCCGTCCCTCACTCTCCTCGTGCCTTCTTTCATCCGGTCCGCGTCGTTTGAAAAGTACATCGTGGCTTACTTTGATGACGTTTGTTCCGACGAGGACATTCCCTTGCCCTTCAAGATTACAGTGCGCTACAAGCTGATGAAACAGTTTGAGGAAGTCTTCTTCAGAATCCTGAACACAGAGAAGCGCGAGCCGGGCCGAGTAAAGCAAATCGATGGACTCTCGGAGGATAAGTACCACGAGTGCCCCTCGGGACGGGCCCTGAGGGACGCCATAGAGGCTTTCCGTGAGTATCAGCTGGAGCATCCACACTGGTTCCAGGAGGAGCTGCTGGAACGTTCAGAGCTGGAGGAGGAGGCGGCTACTGAGGAATATGACGAGCAACAGAAAATGACAATTGCAGACCACTTAACGTATTGTGTGCTTAATTCAGTCCAAATGATCAGTGACAAGGAGATCCGAGGTGTTGTCACGGTAAATAAAACCAACTTTCAACCGGTTGAAACACGTCAAATGTACTCAACCGTGGAGTTCTACCCTTGCACTGTAGAGAGCAATCAGCTGCTTTAACAAGATTACCTTAAATTTTTTCCTCTCCATCATATAAATCTGTTGTTTTCACTGTCACATGATGCTTACAGTTAAGGCTAAACTTATTTCTACCGTTGGCAGATTTGGGTTTAAAGTCATCTTTTGATTTTACCAGCATGCTTCTTTTGACAGGGATTATTATCAATGTTTTCAAAGTTTCCAAGCCAGAACCCCAACTTGAATCTGACGGAGAATCTGTGAAGGGAGCTACATGTTAGGGTGATGGTGACCTGGAGGTCTTCACTAAAGATATGTTTTTAAAATAGCAGCGCAGGCTTCCAGTCTGTCTAACAAAGAAACGGTTTATTTTGTTTGTACGGTTACATAGAGGTTGTCTTATGTTAAACTATGATTGTGGTTTGAGTTTAGTTTCTTCATTTTACCTCTTTTACGGGCTCCATGTTACTTGTTTGAGTTTACTATTTTGTGGACATAAAGCTCATAATGAATGGGATAAACTGATATCGTGTTATATCTTGCAAGGAAAAAAAAACTAAGGATAAGATTCCAAACTCTGTCATTTGGCAAAGCACAGGGGTGGACTGCCACTTTCTGAAGGATCAGTACATATCAGCCCAGTTATGCATCCTGTTTTGTTATGTACCAGATTACAACGTGAGATGGAAGGAAATAGAAGAAAACCAAGATTAGGAGACAAAAGATTAGTTAAAAGACTGACAGAAACTTGTCAACGTGTCGTATGCTGGTGAAGATTCTCAGTCATCCGGGTCATGGTCATTCCAAAAAAAAGTAAAAAACAAAGCAACTGGACTTGTTTTCCGTAGTTGAATATGTTTCGCTTCCAAGTCCAGTTGCTTTGTTTTTTATATTTTTTGGAATTGTCAACATGTCTTTAAAAATGATATGATAGAAGAAGAAAAGATCCTAAAATGGTGTTGTGTTAGGATCTGGACTTTGCCCCAAATAAGATGGATGTCAACTATAGGAGATGGGTTAACGTCGGTCTCTCCTCATATTGTACCTTTTTTAACTTGGCAAAAACACCAAAGAGTTTTCAGGTGTTGAAAAGACTGCACCGTCTTAATATTAGTGATTTCTTTAGATTTCTTCAAGTACGCCATCGCTTAAAAAAGCTCTATGTTAAAAAGCCAAAAAACATTTGAAAACAGTCAATTAAAAATATTCATTACTGCTTAAGACTCCAGGCAGAAGGTAATCTGTAGACTCTGTAAAAGGACAGGATTTTAAAACAATAAACAACACAATAAACATCACTACTGTACATAAAGCAAAAAGTGGGACGAGGAAACTCGTACCACCAGCCACCATTCAGGTGTCCCAGGAAGCAAATTTTTACTACTCATTTTCAAAAATAAAAACTTTCTGCCAGAAGATCTTTACAGAACTAGACTACGGACATTATGTATAACTGGGGTTAACTTCTTTTTGGGTCAACTACTGTAAGTGTTAAAGCTTAAATATTCATCTGGAATACTGACTTCAGCTGCAAGAAAAGTAACTACAGTGAAATGGCTCAAACCTGACATCCAAAGTATAGATGAATAGAAAGATATCTATAATATATTTGTGATGGAAATAAATACTTTTTCAAGGAGATTGCAGCAATCCCTATTTGAAGACGTCTGTAGTTCACTGTGACGCCCTTCTTTATTTAGATATCTCCTTTTTTGTAGAAGTATTCCACTATTTGCTTTTTTGTATTGAAAACTCACGATATTCATGTGTTATGTTAAAAAAAATGGAATGAAGAGGATGAGGAAAAACTAAAAAATTAAATAAATGGTCATCTGCTGTATAGAATTCCTGCATTATTGTATTGGTTGTTTTCCAGAGGACTGTTAACATAATGTGTTTACAGCTTATTCTTATTACAGTGAAACAAAAGAAGTTATTCTAGTTCTAGCATTAGAAAAGTTGGATAACATTACTTTTAGATCAGAAATCCCCAAGGATTTACTAAGGTTTATTTCTTAATATTAGAAACAATTAGGTAATGTGATTTTATGTTTTCTGTATGTTTGTTAATGTGTGAATAGAAACCATTAAGTTTTGCATGTTAGTGATGACGGTTGTTTCAGTGAAACAACCATCACGGTCTAGTCACGGTCTTACTTAGCTTATTCCTTTGATCATGTAATGTTTTTCTTTTCCTGTGTAATATTTCCCTCTGTAATGTTTTTTTCTGTTCATGTAGAGCACTTTGAATTGTCTTTTTACTGAAAAGAGCTATATAAATAAACTTGCCCTGCCTATGAGCAGTCAAATCAATGAAGAGTAATAATAATCATGAAAAACATCAATGGCGAAATGCAAACCGCTGCTCAGCAATTACAAGAATTTAAATGCTGTAACGGCAAATTAAGAATTTTCCACTTATCATAGCAACGGGTACACATCATTTTGACTTGCTTATATTATTATTTTTTATAAATGTAACAAAACTAACTAAAACTCAAATATGTTTGCTAGAGTATTGCTCTTTTTTTTGTATCTCTCTTTGCATTGTTTCTCCTTATCTTATCACAGTGTGATTGCGGACTTTTGCAAGTCGGACAGTAGAGATCTGTGGTTGACCTTTGTGAGCTGTGCAAACAGTGTTGGGGTCAAAGTTTAGCTCCCTGAACAAAGCTTGTAGCATTTGTGTTGGACAAGAGAAGGTAAGCCTCCAACTTTCCTTAAAATGTATTTACCAAAATGGTAACTAAATGGATACTACTCTGAGGGATACCTGGTACGGTCTTCTTAAACAATATATCATATGCTTTGTGAAGATCCTTCAAAATCTTTTTTTTTCTTTTTTCCACCGCTTGATTTGTTTGTATTGGACTGTTTTCAAAAGATGTATTATCTTTTCTTTTTGGGGAGGCCTCAAGCCAAAAAATCCATTGAAACAATGATTTGTATTTCAAACATTGCCTGGCCAATTTTCTACCACTTCTGACCAAAGTCAGGGGGACTAGAACTGCATTACTGCATCAACTTGCAGGTTTTCTGTTGCTGCTGTTGTTGGCGAGCGCTGTAGCGCAGGGTAAAATGACAGAGGTCTTGTTAGGACATTTTTTGTGCCCTTCTGTGAGAGCGGCCCCAGAAAAGGGGGAGCGGGTGATGGGAGATTGTGCCAGCTAGTTGGGATAAAGAAAATCTTCTCTATGCCTGAATGGGATCTGAACCCTGTAGTGGGAAAACTGCACTGAAAGCGTGGGAAATGACTTGGAAGCAAACATGGGCATGTACGCCTGGACACCCTAAAGTAAAATTGTTCCAGTTTTCCGACAAATCTTTTCAAACTCGCCTTGATTATTTAATCTTGTCAGGTTGTTCGTCCGTCCGTTGTCTTCTGCTTATCCGGGGTCGGGTCACGGGGGTAGCAGCTTCAGTAGGGAGGCCCAGACGTCCCTCTCCCCAGCCACTTGGACCAGCTCCTACAGGGGAATCCCAAGGCGTTCCCAGGCCAGCAGAGAGACATAGTCCCTCCAGCGTGTCCTGGGTCTTCCCCTGGGTCTCCTCCCGGTGGGACGTGCCCGGAACACCTCACCAGGGAGGCGTCCAGGAGGCATCCTGACCAGATGCCCGAGCCACCTCAACTGGCTCCTCTGGACGTGGAGGAGCAGCGGCTCTACTCTGAGTCCTCCCCGGATGACTGAGCTCCTCACCCTATCTCTAAGGGAGAGCCCAGACACACTACGGAGAAAACTCATTTCAGCCGCTTGTATCCGGGATCTCGTTCTTTCGGTCACGACCCAAAGCTCGTGACCATAGATGAGGGTAGGAACGTAGATCGACCGGTAAATCGAGAGCTTCGCCTTCTGGCTCAGCTCTTTCTTCACAGCAGACGCTGCACCAATCCGCCTGTCGATCTCCCGCTCCATCTTCCCCTCATTCTTGAACAAGACCCCAAGATACTTGAACTCCTCCACTAGGGGCAGGACATCCTCCCCAACCCGGAGAAGGCACTCTACCCTTTTCCGGTTCAAGACCATGGTCTCGGATTTGGAGGCACTGATTTTCATGTCAGGTTGTGTTGTTAGTTAAGAAGTATTTTCCAGCTGTACTTTTGTATCTGATTCTCTGGGGGGAGGGACGTCATGTTTTAGGTTGGACTGCTGTGTTTGATCCAAGCCATTCCCGTATTTCAAAATATGAGCTTCAGCTGCCAAAATCCTGATTTACTCAAATGGATCGTTAAGGTGACACCGCTTCACTCAAAGTCTGCATGTTGGTAGGGTTCATTCAGGGGCGTGCGAGGGGGGGGGGGGGGGGGGGGGGGGGGCAGCGGGCTTTTGCACCTGCCCCTTTGCCCCTTAATGCCCAAAGTGCCCTTTTGTCAGTTTTTTTTTTTTTTATGTGTGAGTGTTTGTTTGTTTGTGTGTGTGTGCATGTCCAAAGTCCAAAAGCAATAATAATTTAGATCTACCATGCCACAGACAGTAACCGTGGCCGGTTACATGATCCACATAACGTGTCCTCACTTTTCCTCTAGCAGCTCCGCTGGCTGCCTCGCGGCTACTGCCGCTCTGCCCGGTCTGTCCTGCCCCTTTAAATCTGTCCTGTTTAACTCCACTGTCATTGGTTATACTGCTTTAAGTCCCGCCTCCCCTCTTTCTGATTGACTGTTTTCTACATAGACATAAAGTAGACGCGGGTTCTGCCTATGCTGCGATGCGTCAGAGCGTCCGCCATCTTAAATGTGGCAAATCTGCAGTCACTTAAACAGTATCAGAGGGACTTTAATCTCTGAATATACTTTGTATTCGTAGTATTTTTTTGTAATGTTACAAGTTTATTTTCGTGTCCCTTCAGCTTCATTCTCCTGAATTTATTCTCCTAAAGAATAAAAATATTTAAAATAATCTAACCTGGCCTACTCCAGGAGTGAAATAATTCTGCAAACTGTGATTATTCTGGAAATGTTCCCCCTTAATTCTCATAATGATGTTTTTATCATAACATTATCACTTTTGTGTTTGTTTGTTTGTTTGTTTATTTTTACTTTATTGACCTAGGACTTTTTTTCTCATATTATTAATTTTACCTCTTTAATACTCCCCCAAAAAGTCTGTTCCTAAAGGTTCACATGTGACACGGTTTTATGAAATAACGAAGACCACAATGTTTAGATCAATTAACAAATTGATCCGTATATTCATAACACATACAAAAAATTATATATATATATATATATATATATATATATATATATATATATATATATATATATATATATATATATATATGCGTGTGTGTGTGTGTGTGTGTGTGTGTGTGTGTGTGTGTGTGTGTGTGTGTGTGTGTGTGTGTGTGTGTGTGTGTATTTATTGCAGCACAGGAATGAGGCATCTTCTCTGATCCACGTTCACAATAACAGAACTCAACTTCTTTCTGCCACGTACAATATGGCGGTGACGTTGACGTGCGAACCTGCGCCCTATGACGCGTCTACGTATATATGTCTGTGGTTTTCTAGTGCGTGCGTGTGCGTTTTTGCTTGGACCGGAGATTTCAGTTTCGATTTATACCGCTAGACTACGAAACTCCCAGTTAAGAAACTAAATAGCAAACTCCGACAAGTAATAAGTGAAAGCCGCTGAGTGCAGTTCTTTAAAGAAGCAGGAGAGACTGTTTTGATTTGTGGAACTTGAGAAATGTAAGTAACCAAAGTTAGCATCTAATTCTGAAGTATAACAGATTTATCAACAGAAACCTAATCTGTTTTATAAAACTAAATATTCTGTGCCAGGCAGAAGTTCTAAATACTGCTGGAAAGATGGAAAAACAAAGACTGTAGGATATTAAGTAGTATATACCAATAGTATATTAATATGTTCTCATTTGAATGATGAAATGGACAACCACTCATGAAACAATTCAGTTTTGGTGTCACCAATCTTACTCAAAGTACAGTATTGGGTCCTCCAAGCTCCTTATGTATAAAGGTTTACTGCACATTTAAACATCGACAACTCACTATTGTTAGGGAAATAATTAGTTGGCTGAGAGGATGTAGGTAAGGAGAAGCTGTTATCTACTCTTCAGACGTATGATGTAAGAAATGTGTTTGGAATGCTAAGATAAATTACATGAAACGGGCTACAGAGAGTAACTCCAGCCCAGTTGTACTTTTGTTGAAGTTTGAATTTAATATTTGAAATGCTGTCAGTGTCAGTGACACTTCTATTTCCAGTGCAAAGTAAATACAAGAAACTTATTTGCAGTCCCTTGAATGTACAATTTTGCTGTGTTGTATGATGCAGACAGAGTATCTTAGATAAAAAAAAATAAGGGTGGGCTTTATCTCTGCACATTTCTATATCTTCTAAAGAAAATAGAGGATATATCTAGACAACAGACATATTTTCAATATATTTGGTTTAATTGGCACGTATTTACCATCTGTCTCTGTTGCTGGTAAGTTCAAATGCAAACTTTTTCAAAGTGGGAAAAAGGTCCCAATTCAACGTTCATCAGATCGGGCGCTGCTTTATAATTTATAATAATAATTGAACTTTATTGATCTCACAATGGAGAAATGCACTTCTGTGCATCTTTACCCAGTGGGCTGCCACTGTGCGGCGCCTGGGAGCCATCGGGGGTTAAGGGTCTTGCTCAGGGACCCAGAGAGGTAGTCTGTGGGAGTTGAACTCAGAACCTCTGGGACCCAAGCTCAATGCTCTAACCACTAATCCACCAGATTAACAAAAAGCATCTAGTGTGTGTCGTGCTTATAAAATTTGTATAAATGTAGCAAGAAATACTGCTTTTCTCTTTAGACAGAAGAAACGCGCCCTGACGCTCAAGTCAAGCATAAAGAAATAGGAGCATGCATACGACCAGTGATGTCAGACTAATGAAGTGTCCCTAGGGTTAAAGTTCAAATCAAAGTTCAAATCAAACCTACGCCCTTGATTCCATGTTACATTCTTAATGGGTTGGTACATTTCAACCGGTTGTATAGCAAGGTATGTTTCTGTATCGTGTTTTAAATCCGTGCCCCATGTCCCCTCTTTTAACTTTCAGCACGTGCCCCTCAGACCGTCTCTGCACGTCCCTGATAGGGTTTACCCCAAAATCAGAGCAGAATGAGGATCCTGAAGACAGCCTTCCAGCTCATCCTCCGAGGAGAAGCTAGGACTTATCACAACACCGTGAGCAGCAAAGGTGAATACACATTGAACCTTCGACGCTACGGCTATTGGGCTTCACGTTAATCACTGTCGTTCTTTCAGACTTCCTCTTCAAAGTTCATCCGTCCGTGTCTCAGGCTGTGGCTCAAAACAAGCCCGTCGTCGCACTCGAAAGCACGATCATCACACACGGCATGCCCTACCCGCACAACCTGAGGTGCACTTCGTGACATCAAGATGAAAAGAAATCTGTATTTCAGACGTTGTGGGGTTTTCAAAAGGAGTTTCAGAAATAAATGATAAGCTTGTCTTGTTGTCTCTGCTCAGCACCGCGAAGGAGGTTGAGGCCATCGTGCGAGGGGAAGGAGCCACTCCTGCCACCGTCGGCGTCATTGAAGGGGAAATCCGTGTCGGGTTGTCGTCAGAGGAGCTTGACCACCTCGCTCGTTCCAAGAGCCCCCTGAAGGTGTCGCGACGGGATCTGCCTTATGTCGTCAGCAAAGTGAGCATGCTACTGTTCAATCCCAAACCTTAAAGTCTCTTAAACTCTTTTTTCCGTTTGGTTACAAGCACAAACCTCTGATATGAGAACTTTTTGCAAGGCATCGTGTGTAAAAGCTTCAGCGAACATATCGACCCTTTTAATCTAATGTTATATCTAACAGTTTGATTTCCGTCTAATATCTGTCATCATTTATCAGGGTCTCTCCGGGGGAACAACGGTCTCAGCCACAATGATAGCGGCACACAGAGCTGGCATCCCTGTTTTCGTCACAGGAGGCATCGGAGGAGTTCACAGAGATGGACAGAACAGTGAGCTGACTTTTTGTGCTGCAAAATAATAATTGGCTACACTCAGTCGCCGAAAAGCAAATTCTTTAACAAGGAGCACATTTGGGGAGAAATGTTTTCTGATAGATCCATCATTTGGTATTAATTGAAATAGATTCCAGGGTAAGAAAACATCCAAAGGTCAGTAATTGATTGGTTCAATAAAACGAAAAACTAAAGGCACATTGTTAGACTGAGAGAGCTATTTGGGGGGCGGTAATAAAACCTATGGAGGCAATAAGTTATATAAGGATATAAGAATATGTTTTGAGTTGAAAAGAAAAAAACAGTGTCTAGCCAAAACTTTGAACTGAAATATAAGAATATTTATTTATTTTAATTTATTGTTTCTATTTTTATTTGTTTTTTTTTATTCTGTACAATGCTTTGATCAATCTGTGGTTGTTGTTAAATTGCTTTAGAAATTAAATTTGATTGATTAAAAGAAAAAAAGTCGCCACCTGAATTCAAGTAAGCAAACGGGTACGATAATTACTGCATTAATGATTGCATTACTGCATCTCTCAGCTGGCAACAAGTTATTTAACCCCAGCAGACGCAATGAGTAGCTTCCAAAAAAAGTAAAAAACAAGGCAACTGGACTTGTTTTCCGTAGTAGAAGACGTTTCACTTCCTCTCCAGGAAGCTTTCTCAATTCAAAAAATGAGTAGCTTCTCATTTCTTAAACAACCATGTTGAAAGATACAAGCTGTGGTCACGGAGAAGATTTTAGTCTCTTTAGGAAAGGACCAGATTATTGGCACGTATCAAGCCATCAAAACATCTAAAGGGGTTTGCTGTAATTACTAAAATTGGGGATGACAGCTGTCCAGTGCATTTTCTATTAGAACTGGAAAAAACCATCGTCTTCCAGCGGGGGACCATCGACGTTGAGGAAGAAATGTGGTCTGAAGCAAATCCTGAATGATTAGTTATCGCCGATCACTTTAATTGTTTGTTGAAAACAAATTGAAGAACGTCAGCAGTAGAAGTCAGGGGAACGTCTGACAGTGAAAGTAAGAGCATTTCCACGCTCACAATGCGAGGAGAACTTAAGAGATTGGGACTAAACAGCTGTGTAGCCGTAAGAAAACCACTAATCAGTGAGGCTAACCTGGAAAACAAGGCTCCGGCTTGCTAGGGAGCACGAATATTAGATACTGGAGGACTGACAGAAGGTCATGTGTTCTGATTAGTCCAGTTTTACCCTGTTTCAGGTTGATGGGCGCATCAGGGTAGAAGAAAGGCAGGTGAAGGGATGAACCCATCATGCCTCATGTCGACTGTACAAACCTGTGGGGGCAGTGCTATGATCTGGGGTTGCAGCATTTGGTCCCACCTTAACCCTATTGAGAATCTTTGGGATGTGCTGGAGAAGGTTAGACTCTCCCATCATCAATAAAAGATCTTGGTATGACATGAATGCATCGCTGGATGGAAATCAATCTTATGATATTGCAATGCGAATGCTTGTTGTAATCAAAGCTAAAGATGGTTCAATGAAATATTAATGTGACCTTTTGGGGGTTTTTGGTAGCGACTTTCTTTTTTTTTTGTCTAGGTAATGTAGTTCAAATGTAGTGTTTGAAAAATCTAATTGTGAACATTTATTACCACTGACTAAATGACCCTTCCTCCAGGTCTGGACATCAGCGCAGATCTAACAGAGCTCGGCAGAACTCCCATCGCTGTTGTCTCTGCCGGAGTCAAGTCTATCCTGGACATTGGCCGTACCCTGGAGTTCCTTGTGAGAAAAATGTGCAATATTCTGCATACAATGTACAGGGTGTCCTCATCTGATTGTAAAATACAATCAGATGTGTTTTATTTATTCATAATAATGATTTTTAATGTGTGTCTGGTGCTCAAATGAGTCATCAGCCTTCATTTCTGTCCTTATCTGTCTGTACGCAGGAGACACAGGGCGTGTGTGTTGCCACTTATGGAGCATCTGACAACTTCCCAGCATTCTTCACTCCAGACAGTGGATTTACCTCCGCGTGCAATGTCCACGACCCTAGAGAGGCTGCAGAACTCATTGGTAAGCCAGCATCTCAATGTAGACACAGATTGGCTAATTTTTTGGGCCTTAACATTCAAGTTTAGTTAAATGTTTAGGATTTATGCTCCTCACTTTTTATTTTAGAGTTCCAGTAAGAACTTTACTTTCACTTGCATGTCATGGTAATTTGGGACTCTTAGTGATCTATTGTTATAAGCGACTTTGGCTTTCTTTTTTTTTTCTAAAGTCCTTTGTAAATTCTATGAGGTGCGAGTTACGGTTTTTAGGGCTAGTTTCTAAAATAAAGTCGCTTATTTGGGCTCTAAAACAAGTGACGATAAACGCAAGTTAAAAAGAGACCCGCTTGCACTGCCGCGCGGCTGGAATATCCCTCCGCCTCTCCGCGTTCACACACTCCTGCCCATAGTCAAAATATACTAGACGCATCATTACATGCTGGAGCGCATACTGTGTCGCCGCCATATTGGCTGGGTCTTTTCTACACTAGGCTGACATATGACCCAATGGGAGTAAATGCAGAGGGAGCAAGTATTTTATGCAGTTTACGGTCGCAATAACCTGCAATAGCTGCTGAAGGTAGATCGCGCACTGTAGATCACCATTTTTTGAGCAGGGATTTGTTCTGAAGATTAGTTTTTACACGCTGATAAACAATAATTTAATGCTTGTTAATTTGTTGTCTCCGTATTTAACGAACTAAGGCTGAATCACATTGCCAAATGAAGTACCCTGGAGTTTCAGCTCATGCAAGAAGCTGTGCAAAACGGTTCTCTTTCAAGGGTATTAAGCTCCAGCCCCAGTTGCAAGATGAGCGTAAGACACGAATGACCTGGGCGTTTTAAACCCTATGACGAAATCATTTTTGTTGGCGTGTACAGGAAGCTTGAGATTAGATGTGTGTGTGAGAGAGAGTGAAAAACAGAACAATAAAACTAGCGTCTTTATTAAAAATGTATGCATCTATACATTAACACGTCCTACCATGTCTATCTTTGCTTAAGAGCCAGAGAAAAAGTATTTTGGCATGAGAACACGTATTTATTTACACATTGTGTAAACACTGCATGTAAACTGTATACTTAACTCTGTTTGGTCAGCTTGCAATACAGATATAATGACATTGTTAAGAAGCATGTCGTTTTTTTTTCCCCCTCAGCAAACGCTATGTCTCTGGGTCTTCAAAGTGGCGTCCTGATAGCCGTCCCAATCCCAGAAGAATACGCAGCCGCAGGCCGTCAGATACAGGAAGCCATAAAAACTGCAGTGACAGCAGTCAGGTACAAAAGGTCACACTGTTATGGTTGCGTTCAGCTCACATGCACCACTGTTGAGTTTTATGATACCGATCTCTGGGCTTCCGATCAACATGTGTAAGTCTGCTAACCACTTTGAGTTGTTTCTCTGGTTTCCTCAGTTCTGAAGGTATCACGGGCAAAGACGTAACACCTTTTATTCTGCAAAAGGTCAACGAGTTGACTCAAGGAAAGTCACTCCAGTCCAGTATCCTTAGAAAACAACTCAATCTCTTAGAAGTTCCATCACTGTCTGAAATACTTTAGTGGGACAGGTAAGACGGCTTCAAGAATATGACCATAGCAATGTCAAAGGATATTAGCCTGTAACGTCCTCTGTCACACAGTTGGTTATTACCGTACTGTCCTTAACGTGTCATGTTTAAAGACATCGCTCTCATTCATAACAACGCTAAAGTTGGCAGTCAGATAGCTTGTGCACTGTCAAAGCGGATGAGTGAACAAAGATCAAAAAGCCAACCTCATCATCCTGGAAACCCCCCAAAACACTCAGATGTTGTGAGTATGAAAGCATGTTTATTGTTGGTTTGTTTGGTTATATCAAGAATTGGTAAAAAAAAATAAAAAATAAAGAATGACGCAAAAATTCATATTGTTTAACAGGTTGTTATAGGAGGAACAAATGTAGATTTTATTGCCAAAGCGAAGACCAAAAAACTTCAAGTAAGTATCACAATACGCACTTATCTCAAATACCGCTGAACACGGGATAAGAAAAAGTTCTGAGAATCTGTTTTGCTTGTCAGTCCGGACAGACAAATCCAGGAAGCGTGTTTCAGTCGTTTGGCGGTGTGGGGCGGAACATCGCTGGTTGTGATTTTTATTTTTTTTTTATTATCTGATCATGTGCGAGAATGTTTTCATCAATACGTCTGTCTCACACATTGTCTTCTGTGTTTTCTTCCAAGACTCTTTGAGTAGGTTAGATAAGAAGCCTCTGTTCATCTCTGCCACTGGAGCTGATGCAAACAGCGAGGCGGTCTTTAACCACTGCAAACATATGGTAAGGCAACACAACAGCCGGTTATTAGTAAGAGCAATTAAACTCCTCTCACTTGAGAATGGATTAAAAAAATCACATGTCTTATATTATGTTTAGAACACAAGCGGTGTGGCCAGGCTGGAAAAGCACAACACGGCAACATACTGTGCCGTTATGAATGAAAATGGAGAACTGAGTGTTGGCTTGGGAGACATGGACATTCATGAGCAAATTACAGAACACTATGTAAGTTTTGCCCGCAGGTTGTTCCACTGAAAAGGTTAGGATTTTTTTTTTAAAACAATACTCTGGTCCCCGAAACAGCATCTGTAGATTTTAATATAAGGGCCAGCATCTGCGGGTCCCCGCACTGGACTGGCAAGCAATATTTTAAGTAGTGGAATAAACTGAAAGGATCAGCTTCAATGTATTGTAATAAAACTTGTACCAAAAGGTCATTGCTTTTTGTCTCTTAGGAATTTTTTATTGATCAGATTTAAAAAATAAAATTGATAGTTTACTTTGTGTTACATACTGCACACTCCACCTTGACAAAGACCAGTGAAAAGGCTTAAATCAAACTTTAATTTCAGTGCATTTTATTCATTGGGGGTTTGGAATACCACAAAATTATTGCTTTAAACAAAACCGCTGTTGCCACACTTTTTGGCGCCTCCAACACCCTCTTTTATCTAATTGAAGCCTTTTTGTTTATACTTTTTTCAAATTGATCAGAGCATCAAGGAACTTCTAATTAGTAAACCCTGACTTCCTGAAGCATGAATACGACAAAAGACAGAGATTAATCACTGACCACTGGGGCGGTGCAACCCCCATATCTCTCTTACCATCATGTACGGTGAGCAGGATGGGACATGTGGTAAAAAAAAAGAAGGTTTTCTGTTTGAGAACTGCGGCATAGATTGGGTTCATCAAGTCTCCATAGAAACCCTTTTAAATTTGGGAGTGATGCCAGAAAAATAAGATTCTTCTGTCCTCCCACCTTAAACGCAAACATGTGGAGTTTGTTTAACTAATGGGACTCGTTTTTGTGTCAAGGAGAAGCTGCAAGAACTCCCAACCCAAAGCTTCTAAGAACAGATAGACATAATTTTCTCTTAGAACTCTGGGAGGGACAACAAATATTGACACATATCATCATGAATTCTATGAAATATCAAGATATTTGAAACAAAAATCTGGTGATCTCAGCCAGTGAGCTAAAAATGGGTCTTCACCGGATCTTAAAGCATGAGGATCGTAACCAAAACATGCAGGGAAAGCGATTCAGAAATGGTTCAACAGACAAAATCAGCCTTCTCCCACACCCATGTCCGTCCTAAAGCTCTAAATCCTTTAGTGAACCGAGAGGTGACCTGAAGAGAAGAGTGTATCAAAGGGAACCCAGGGTTCTAGATCACCCGGAGAGATTTGAAACCATGGCTAAAGGTCCCTCTCTCTTTCTGCGCCAACCTTGTGAAATGTTGCATTAGGCTAAAAGGTTCTGTCATTTGTGCAAAGGGAGGTAACAGCAACAGTCCCTGTAGTTGTGGCACCAGTGGGAGTCATTGGAAAATAGTTAGAACTATTAAATACATTTGCATAAATTAAGGTTTAGGTTTTTGTACATTATATCATAAAAACGCTGCAAAAATATATATATTTTTTTATCCTTTTTAAATGTTTTTTATGTGGGTGCTGCTAGTGTGGCAGGTGCTGTAGATAGTGAAGTGAAACTTTTTAAAATCATTTCCAGAAACGATTTAAAAAAAACTTAAATGGGCCATTGTTTTTATTCTGTAATTTGAATGACTTGCCTGTATTTGATATAATTAAATGCAGATCCACTATCTGTTGTTCTTTTGTCTTTATGAAGAACCTTTTTGTTTTGACTTCCCGAAATAGCGCAACATTGTATTGTAATTTAATTCAATTATTTATTTTATTCCTACCACTCCAACTATCTATCCTTAAATGTTTTTTTGACAGGTTTCGCAGTTTGAAAGGCAGATTTCGTCCGCCACACTTGTGTGTATTGATGGCAACATCCCCGTCCCCACCATCAACTATGTATGCTCTCTTGCTGGGAAGTACAACTCAAACAGTAAGCGTAGAAAGATGGTGTCCCAAAGTACTAAACGGTATGATCTTGCACGTAAGCTTTTGTTGTTATTAAAACAATGCTCCGTGTGTTTGTCACAGTTTGGTATGAACCGACAGATGTTGATAAGGCTTGTAAACCTTTCCTCTCGGACGCCTGGAAGTCTTTGTCCTACTTGTCCCCAAACCTGAAAGAGTTGTGCATGATTAATAAAACTCTGGGTCTCACTGCGCCCGAAGGTAATCTTTGATCTCTTATCAACACTGAAAGTTGTAGACGTTTGCCCTCGTCTTTGCGCTTGCTGATTTTGCAAAAAGAAAATCTCCCTCCCGCTGCTGTCACCGCCACATTCTTGTGAATGCACATTATCTGATGGTAGCCGTGGTTGTAGTTGATGTCGTGCTAGAGCTGCCAAGCACTCTGGATGGGATCCTCCTGCTTGCTGTGGCTCTCTCACGCCCTCTTCTGGAGAATCTTCACTGCCTGGTAGTAACTCTTGGGCCTGATGGTGTGCTGCTGTGTGGCGAGCACGACGCCGGCTCAGTGGACCTGCGGCCAAGGACACA